>NC_142748.1:1242500-1252500 GCF_051943395.1 Hippocampus bargibanti | reverse complement strand
AGGATATATTTTTCTGCGGGTGAGCAGCGGCAGCCACACGCGCCAGCGTTCACTCAACCCGGTAATAGATAGCCAAATAGATCGCAAATAGATAGAATAATAATAAATAATTACTGTACTTGATATTGTTTGCCATTCCTGAACTCCGTTTTTACTTAACCTCTTTAGGACAAATCCATTAATAATAATAATGATTGCTAAATGTATACCTTCGCTGATAAATTAATTTTTGATTATCAATATAATTAAAATACGGGCATATTCATTGTGATGATGGACGAATAGTAATTATGAAATTGATATGTATTTTTTCAGGTGAAAACCTGGTTCCAAAATCGACGTGCAAAATGGCGAAGACTCAAACAGGTTTAACTCCTTTTTTTCCGGATTCGACTGATTATTGATGACAACTTTTGAAGCGGGTGCTCAATTTTTTAATCGATTAGGAAAATCCACAAGGAGGTAAACCGGAGGAGGACGCCAGGAATGACAAAGGAGACGGGACTTCCGAACAGTCCGAAGTCGTGTGCACGGAGCAGACGCGGACAGTGGCCGACTCCCAAGTGGTTGAAGCCGGCCACAGTGGGCGAGCCATGTCCCCTCAACAATCCTTCGAGGAAACGGAATGGAGCCTTTCAGATGACTCGGATCTGGAGCTGGACATAGAGGAGGACAATGAGCTCACACTGACTCAGCAGCTCTGATGCCCCTCCCCTCATCCCTCTCTCTCGGTTTCTTTTGCAAAATTAAGATTCCCAATTGTGTTGATTAGTGGCAAGGGTTAAATGAATGATTGAAAAGAACTGACGATATAAAAATAAAATTCCAATAACATGTAATAAAACAAACTGTACACTAAAAACAGCCATAAAAAAATCCCCCCCGGCCCGTGTCTTATTCACGCACGCATACACGGACGTACACAAGCTTTAAAAATACAATATTGCGGTGTAATTTGTATGAAGGGTACAAAAATATGGCCAAATGTGATTTGATGAATATTCACCAGACTGTTCGTCATTTTAGCAATTAGCGCCACTGAAATAAGTAGAAAATTACACATTTGGTGCTGACTTCGTTTACACCCTGAATGTAGTTATTGTTGTAACTTAGTTGAGCAAATTTTTCTAATTAACAGTCAAAAAGTGATGACAATAGTTCCAGAATAACGAATGAAGGAAGGGCATAATTGCCCCCTCCGATATGGTGACGGAGGTAACGTGACTTCCGTATTTTCATTTCCGGGAGGCTTACCTTAATGGCTAATATTCACGGGAAAGTAATGACGCAGAGCCGTGTCAGTCATTTGTCTGGGAACTCGACAAACATTTATTCTGCGCATGCTCATAAAAGGCATTATAACATCCGGGTCTCACCGTCTCACTCGTTCGCAGGTGATATCAATGTGTGAAACAGCCCAAACATGACTTTGCCACACACACACAATCAAACAAACTCAACAATATAATAATAATAATAATAATGATAATACATTTCATTTAATAAGCACCTTTCAAAACTCTCAAGGACACTTTACAGCAGGGGTGCTCATTACGTCGATTGCGATCTACTGGTCGATCGCAGCGTGACAGTAAAAAAAAAACATTTGTCAGCCTATCAAACGTCCCGTCACTTGATTGACATACAGGGCAACCATTCAGATGACAACTAAATTTTGACCTTTAGGTCGCCGCGCATGCGTAAACAACGGCGCTAAACGCAGCAAACTTTTTACAAGCTAGTCAGCGAATTACCTCAGATTTTAAACCCTTGCTAAAACATATGGTGATCAAAATGAGTGAGAAATCTCGACCAAGTAAGAAGGCAAAAACATATAACTTTCATACGGAACGAGAGGTGGACTTTTTCTTCACGATGTCGTTTTCAAAATGCGTATTGCAAAGTGCAGGTACACCTCTTGAATTACCATTGCATAATCCACCAACAAGCGTTATGCGCTAAAATGCTCATGCCTTTTCCTACATGAAGATCATGAAGTCCAAATACCGTTCCACCATGACTGATGAACATTTGGAATTGTGCATCATCTACTGTCCGGACTATGCATCCCTGGCTGATTCAATTCAGTGCAAGTCATCAAAGTAAACTCAGGTAATTACAAAAAAAAAAAGTTATTTATTATGTTATGTATATGTAGTTATGATGTGTGTTGTGCAATATTGGCTTATTCAGTTATGTAAGATACATCAACATATATTGTACATACAAAGAATCCTTAATACATTTAAAAATAATTATGTTTTGCATTTTTGTAGTGGGTAGATCATTTTGACTTGGTTGTTTTTATAAGTAGCTCGTATGCTGAAAAAGTGTGAGCACCCCTGCTTTACAGTCACAGGATATTTTTTTTCTGCGGGTGAGCAGCGGCAACAACACACGCCAGTGTTCGCTCAACCCGGAAGTAAAATAAAATAAATAATATTACACATTAAAATTAAATAGACACAATACATTTCATTTATAAGCGCCTTTCAAAACTCTCAAGGACACTTTACAGTCACATTTTTTTCTGCGGGTGAGGAGTGGCAGCCACACGGGCCAGCGTTCACTCAACCCGGAAATAACAAAGTAAAAAACAAAACAAAAAATATATACATGTATTTGTTGAGTCTTAGTTTGACAGGGTTACATTTTTTCAATTGTCATTTTACTCCACATTTCAATGAACCTGTCAGTATGCCGGATAAAATAAAAGACTCCAATAAAAGACGATTCGATTCATGTTTTGATGTATATCAAAGTGGGACAATTTGATTCAGTTCCATTAACCAATACAAACCGTTTTTTTTACACGTGTATGCAGCAATCCCGTTTTTCCCCTGAATAAAATCCGCAAACTGTGATTGGTCAAGAACGCAGCAGTGAGGTAGGTTAAACATTAAAGAGACAGGAAGACGACAGAGAGAGCGTGACAAAATGGATAGAAAATTATGAAATTAGGACTCGTTTTAACTTTGATAGTTCAAAGGCAGAGTGTAGACTGGAAGGTTAAATATCCCATCAATCAGGCTCCACAATTAACCCGCACAAGACATCTGTACACTTGATGCAAAAAGCTATGAACCCAGCTAAACAGATCACAATTGATGAGGAACTAGATACAATTATCACAGAGAAAGCACCTACAACGGACCATTCCTCAAGATGGTGAAAGAAGGTTACGTTCCTCATCAAGTGTTTAATGCTGATGAAAGCGGCCACTCCATTCCATCAAGCCATCAACGACCATCGCAAAGGTAAATAGAACAAATTTATTATACAGTACAATTTATTTCTTTAATTATAATACATAGTACATTATTATACATAAAATAAGGTATATTTTGTGTAGTTTTAAGGCTTAGAAAAATAAAAAAAATATGTTTTATGGGGACCTGGGAACGGATTATTCTCATTTTAATGGTTTCCTATGAGAAATTAATTTTTGGGATACACACTTTTCGCCTTACACACTCCAATTAAGTTCGTAAGCCAAGGTATCGCTGTACAGTATTTGTGAAAAATGTATTACTGTTGAGACTGTAAATTAATAGTTATGATGAATTGTAATTTTTACAAAGTCAAACACTGACAGATTAGTCAAATGTATATGTCAATGGTTGTCCCATCACTATACATCCAACTTCAAATATCTTATCATCGGGACCCCACGCAAACACTGTCAGTGGGAGTCTTTCAGTACGAAGATTAGGTTAATAATTTATTGAACTCAGAACAGCGGGACAGATAGTGGAGCAACTGATTGATCATCAATATTTGCACAGATTTTTTTTTTTTTTTTGTCTAGCAGATTATGGTAGTTGAAGCAATGTCAGTTAAATGTATTTTAACAGGACGGTGGGTGGGTGACTTTGGTGAATGAGAATCTATTTGTGACTTGTGTGTCGTTGTTTCGAGGTCATAATTACATTTACACAATAAATTTGGCTCGGTTCAATGGCCTCTCACGTATATGACTTGTCCAAAACCAACAGCGTGCTCATTGATCTGGGCCACTGTATTGTGTAATGCTTCACAAATTTCTCAGGGTAAAGTCAACAATTTGAGGATTAGCGCACACAGTTGACAGTGAAAAGTTCAATAGATAGCCAGCGCCCACACACACAAAAGGATTCACAGAACACTTGCTGATAATACAACACCATCTAATGAGAACAAGTCCTACAGGTGTACCAAAAAAAAAACAGTCATTTCCAACAACATGAATACAACTGAGGTTCATAAATAAGGGATTTTGGATACCTTCCTCTGAGTTCCTGGTTTCAAATTTGCATAATCTGCCAAACGCTGAGTCGTGTCTAAATTGTCCAAAGAGGTGAACATATAAGGTGACCCAAAAAGATGCGTACCCATGAAAATTTTAATTGTGGCTTTGATTAAAAAGCTATTTACTTCAAATTGCAACCACACATTATTCCGTTTATGGAGGACAATTTACCAGAGTTTCAGCTATTTCTGTCAATTTTTAGTCAATTTATGGCTTTCCCAAGATGTGTTCCAAAGAGTAGTGTGTGAAAGTGATTGAAAACTTTGTCAGACGACTACCGGTTTGCTTGCAACGAAATGGTGGACATTTGGAACACATCTTGAGAAAGCCATAAATGGACTAAAAATTGACAGAAATACAGTAAAGTCTCGTTATATCGATATCGGATATATCGATAGTCCCGGTTATATCGATACTATTTCTATGCACGCACGGAGAAAATTACATGCAAACAGGGTTGGATATATCGATAGTCCCGGTTATATCGATATTTTTTCGGACTCGCTTGAATATCGATATAACGAGACTTTACTGTAGTTGAAACTCTGGTAAATTGTCTTCCATAAACTGAATAAAGTGTGGTTGTAATTTGAAGTAAATATCTTTTTTTATCAAAGCCGCAATTGAAATTTTCATGCCCATTTCACCCTGTAAATCAGGGGTGTCAAAGTCATTTTTTGCCGCGGGCCACATTGTAGTTATGGTTTCCTCTCGAGGGCCGTTATGAATTTGGGGAACCCATTAGAACACAGATGTCAAAGTCAAGGCCCGCGGGCCAAATCCGGCCCGCCACATCATTTTTTTCGGCCCGCGAAAGCAAATCAAACTTGTTAAATTCCACGATGATTGCTAAAATCTGAGCCAAAATTTCATATTTTTGGATGTCAACCACAATAAAAGTCATTGTTCTTGACTTCAGATTTGAAAACGAGTTATTCATTAATTTGCTGTGTGCTCTATATGTAATATTTGAAGGGATTTAAACATTCTAAATCAGGGGTGTCAAAGTCATTTTTTGCCGCGGGCCACATTGTAGTTATGGTTTCCTCTCGAGGGCCGTTATGAATTTGGGGAAGCCATTAGAATGTTTAAATCCCTTCAAATATTACATATAGAGCACACAGCAAATTAATGAATAACTCGTTTTCAAATCTGAAGTCAAGAATAATGACTTTTATTGTGGTTGACATCCAAAAATATGAAATTTTGGCTCAGATTTTAGCAATCATCATGGAATTTAACAAGTTCGATTTGCTTTCGCGGGCCGAAAAAAAATGATGTGGCGGGCCGAATTTGGCCCGCGGGCCTTGACTTTGACACCGTGCTGTAAATGGCTGTTCCTGGTGTTGCACAGGTGTCTAAGTAAAGTCCCGGGGGCAAGATCTGGCCCCGCTATCTCGTTTTGTGTGACCCGTGAACTAAAATTTAAAATTGTTATTTGTAATCCATTATAACATAGAGATGTTCCAAGCATTAAAGCAAACAAAATGGCTGAATTAACCATCATTCTTACCTTCTAATTTCAAAACTGGTTAACCAACAATTTGTTGTGTACTGCAGTTATAAATTGTGGAGGTGATCAAACATTTATTCTGTTTTGCAAAACTCACAACCATAAAGGCCCACTCAGGCAAACTATAACTATAATGTGGCCCACTACAAAAATGAGTTTGACACTCTTGCTATTAGCATAGGTGTCAAATTCCAGCCCTGGAAGGCAAGTATGTTTTCCATCTCTCCCTGTTTCAACACACCTGAGTCAGCGCCACAGTGGCTGGCGGACTAGTTTTTGTCACCCTATTTCTTTGAGTGCGTACATGGTTTGTTATCGAGTGGAGTACTTTTGCTATTATGGGACCGAAAAAGACCCCAGCACAGGCTCGTGTTAAGCCAAAGAGGACAAAAAAGAAAATTACGGTCGAGCAGAAGAAGGAGATCATTGAAAAACACAAACGAGGTGTGGGTTTGTGTGACTTAGCGTCCCAGTACCATTATGCTAAGTCGACCATTGCTATGTGTGGCTAAGGGTGTTTCTGTGTTGTCTAAGGAACGGTCTCATGCCATAGAAGAGGTTCAAAAACTTCTGTTGATTTGGATTAACGAAAAGCAGCTAGTAGGGGAGAGTGTGAGTGAGGGTATTATCGCCGAGAAAGCACGGCAACTTCACTCGGATATCATCAAGAGACAACTGCATCAACGACCATCACAAAGGTAAATAAAACGACTTCATTGTACAGTACAGTTTATTTCTTTAATTACAATACAATAGCACATTTATTATACATGAAATAAGGTATATTTTGTGTAGTTTTAAGGCTTATTTAGTAGAAATGTATGTTTTATGGGGAGCTGGAAACGGATTATTCTCATTTTCAATGGTTTCCTATGGGAAATTAATGTTTGGAAGACACACTTTTCGCCTTACACACACTTTCTAGGAACCAATTAAATTCGTAAACTGAGGTATCACTATATATTTAATGCAACACTTAATTGTGTAAGGTCTCTAGATACAGAAACGTCCCATTTTTCAAACTATCAGAGGTCATCTGATAACAAGTACTTCATCTGACTAGGCCGATATTTAAGCAGTCCAAGGTTTTGTCAATATTCCAACCAGGAATTAGTTACTTTGTATTACCTCTTTAACAGGAAAAAAAACACACTCATAGGACTGCAGGACAGTATCTGCACAGCCTATAGTGACAAGCTATAAAGTGTATGTGTGTGTGTGGGTGTGTGTGTGGGTGTATGTGTGCATTGGAGGACTCAAGTTAATGTGTGGTTATATTTAAACGACTGAGGAATGCATTGATTGTTGACCTTGGCCAAATGAAAGCCATTATCTTGCACCCCCTTTTCCCACTCAGCTGATAAATTAATGAGAGAAAACACGGTTTACATCGATAATAGCGTCGCCGCTAGCCACAGCGGTGGGGAGGCGGTGGGTATGGGGTCAGAAGAGGAAACAGAAAGAGACCGAAAGAGGAAAGAGAGAAATATCAAGGACAGCAGGGAGAGGTTCCAGCACGCCAGCGGCGGTTGTACAGTGAGACCTCAACTTACAAACACCTTATCTGACAAACTTTGCGTCTTAAGAACTTCTAATTTATGAAAATTAAACCTTATAATAAGCACCCACCACGGCTGGCGGAGTGATCTTCGGCGGAAGCACACGCCCGAACAGCGCTCCAGCCGGCGCTACTTTGCACACCCCCTCTCATTGAATACACACATCGCTCGCCTACTTGGAGCTTTTTGCAGATAATTTTACGACGATGGGACCGAAAAATAACCACCACAGGCTCGTGTTCAGCCCAAGAAGACACAAAATAAAATCACCGTCGCTGAGAAGAAGGAGATAATTGAAAAACACGAACGAGGTGTGCGTTTGTGTGATTTAGTGGCCGAGCACGGCTATGCTAAGTCAACCATTGCTCCCATTCTCCGGAATAGAGAAGCCATCAAAGGTCTTGGGCAATCGAAGAAGTACAAAAAAACTTTATTTTACAACACAGTTTATTTCTTTAATTACAGTCCTCATGTAATGTGCCTCTCTTTGTGACTTTATGATACAATGCAGTGTATTTCTTTCATGAAAATACAATAGCACATTTATTATACATAGAAGAAGGTATGTTGTGTTTAGTTTTCAGGCTTATTTAGGAGAAAAGTATATTTTATGGAAACCCGGGAACGGATTATTCCTATTTTAATGGTTTCCTATGGGATTTTTTTTTTTGAGATACACACTTTTCGCCTTACACACTCTGTCTGGGAACCAATTAAGTTCGTAAGTTGAGGTCTCACTGTAGTTTTCATGCACTTTGTATTTGCGCCATATCTTATTTTGAAGGCACTGTATCTACCTCAGTCAAGGATGACGCCTCGTACCGATGTCTAAAAATGTTTATTGTGGAACACCGTGAAAACTAAAATATATTTAAAACAACAATCAACATAATTACAATATGTTCGACAAGACATAAAATAAATGTAAAGCACTTTATTGACGTACACTTTATCGTTCACTTTTCTATGGCGAGTTCTCGCTATTTGTCTCTCTCTCTCTCTCTCTCTCTCTCTAGCGACTTCTCTCACGTGACACGGAAATAGAAGTGATCATGACAAAATAAAAGACGATTGTAAGAAAAAACGCATATTAAGGTTCACATAGAAACATTAAACGCATTTACAAAACAACAAGCTCAAATAAATTATATTGTTGTTGTCATGGCAACCAATGCCAATCGTGGCACCGACACAAGCACGTTCAAAGGACAACCGACGCCATTTTTTAAATTCCTAACTGACATCAGAAAAACGTTTTATAGCATCTAAAATACCCAAAACACGCAGGCTGATATTTTTAGTCAAATGTAAAACACCAATAAAAATGACTTAAAGTGTCCCAAAACTACTTCAAAATGAGCTCGGAAATGGCGAGTTTCAGAAGGTCCCGCCCCCTTGTTCGTGACGTTACGCAAGGATGTCTTGCCTCGCCCTAGAATCAAAACAATGGCTTCAGATTCGGAGAAGATGCTTTTTTTGTTACTCTACCAGGTATCATCAGTTCTCATCAGTGGTTGTTAATGAACACGAGTTGGTTTAAAGATGCACCACATATCCGAGATCTTTCGCCAAACACTTGGTAAAAATCACGTACAGCAGACTGAGATCATTATTCACACACTAACTTTTTAGGGCAGAGGAATTACAAGTTAAATTGGTTGTGAGCTGATGTGTGTCAAAATTGAGCAAACAAGGTATTATGTCTCAAAGGATGAGATGCTGGTCCGAGCAGCTTTCTGAGGACTTCTAATGATGACAAATTAGTGTTTCATGAAGGAGACTGTGAGTAACACACCATCCACCACCCTTACCATTAACCCCTCCATTAATGCTCAGTCCCGGATGTACGTGTAATTTAAGCTAAATACAGTAGTGTATTTTTAACGCATGGCTGACTGGACTTCAGCCGCCGCCCCCCCCCCCACACACACACACATTCCTGTTTCAAAGGTTTTGTGAGGTCCGGATAACTCCAGATAAGGAGTGAGGACCACCGTTGCTGATGAGTTTAGAGAAGAACTAGTGTTACATTTGAACACTGAATGTCACCCCATTTCCCACTTCAACTTCTTTAAAAACAAAGAAATAAAAAGTGGACTTGAAACTGAAATAACAGCAGTAGTGAGGTTTCTGAATGGGCACATTCAAAGTCCTCACGCCTGTAGTGAATTTGATTAAAATACCATTTTACTTTTTGTTGTATGATTTTTTTTTCCCTGTCATTAACCACGCACAAAAAAACATAAACACACACAGTGAATAAAAAGTGTGTATATCCAAGTGAAATGACATACCAAATACACAAAAAAAAACATTTTGGGTGAATTTGTGAGGACCTTTCTGAAACTTTAACATATGTATATAGAGACCCTCTAGAAGCCTTCGGAATGAAAAACTTGTGAGGACCGTCCAAAAGGTCCTCACTTGTCAAAAATGTCCTTACTACGTATGGTATAAAATGTTAGTGGTCCTCACAAGCCCAGTCGTACAAACACACACACACACACACACACACACACACACACACACACACACACACACACACACACACACACACACACACACACACACACACACACATACACACACACCACTCTTCTCCCTTGACTCACTTCAGGATGAGGGTGCGGAACCCTCCGC
>NC_142747.1:21664586-21742278 GCF_051943395.1 Hippocampus bargibanti | reverse complement strand
CCAAACCCCAACCCAAACCCAAACCCTAACCCTAACCCTAACCCAAACCCAAACCCAAACCCTAACCCTAACCCTAACCCTAACCCTAACCCCAACCCCAACCCCAACCCCAACCCTAACCCTAACCCTAACCCCAACCCCAACCCCAACCCCAACCCTAACCCCAACCCTAACCCTAACCCCAACCCTAAGCCCTAACCCTAACCCTAAACCCTAAGCCCTAACCCTAACCCTAACCCTAACCCTTAACCCTAACCCTTAACCCTAACCCTAACCCTAACCCTTAACCCTAACCCTAACTAACCCTAACCCTAACTAACCCTAACTAACCCTAACCCTAACTAACCCTAACCCTAACCCTAACTAACCCTAACCCTAACCCTCACCCTAACCCCAACCCCAACCCCAACCCCAACCCCAACCCCAACCCTACCCCAAACCCTAACCCTACCCCAAACCCAAACCCTAACCCTAACCCTAACCCTACCCCAAACCCTACCCCTAACCCTAACCCTAACCCTAACCCTACCCCAAACCCTACCCCTAACCCTAACCCTAACCCTAACCCTAACCCCGAACCCAAACCCCGACCCAAACCCAAACCCCGAACCCAAACCCCGACCCCGACCCCAACCCCAACCCTAACCCCGACCCCAACCCCGACCCCAACCCCAACCCCAACCCCTAACCCAACCCCCAACCCCACCCCCAACCCTAACCCCCAACCCCAACCAGAGAGAGAGAGGAAAAAAAAAAGAGCGAGAGAGAAAAAGAAAAAAGAAAAAAGAGAAAGGAAAAAAAAGAGAGAGAAAGAAAGAGAGCGAGAGAGAAAGAAAGGGGAAAAAGAGAGAGGGAGAGAAAGAGGGGAATAAAGAGAAACAGAGAGAAAGAGGGGAATAAAAGAGAGAAAGGGGAAAAAAGACCGAGAGAGGGGAAAAAGACAGAGGGAAAAAAAAGACAGAGAAAGCGGGGGGGAAGAGAGGGGGAAAAAGTGAGAGTAAAAAGAGAAAGAGGGGAAAAAAAAGAGAGGAAAAAAAGAGAGAGGGGGAAAAAAGAGAGAGACAAAGAGAGGGGAAAAAAGACAAAGAGAGGGGAAAAAAGACAGAAAGACAGAAAAAAATAGAAAAAAAAGGGGGGCGGAAGAGACAGAGTGAAAAAAGAGACCGAGTGAAAAAGACAATTAAATTTTTTTTAAAAAGAACAGACATGGAAAAAAACGAAGTGGAAAAGAACAGACATGAAAAAAAAACGACGTAAAAACGATGTCTAAAAAAAATAAATTGAAAAAAAAAAAAAAAAAAAAAAGACACCTGAAAATAAAGACGCCTGAAAACTAAACTCCTAAACCTGAAAAAAAAAAAAAAAGAAAACTAAACTTCTAAGCGTGAAAAAAATAGAATTAAAAAAAAAGCGACACCTGAAGAAAACTATCCCTAAGCCACCACACCTAAGCGTAAACTCCAATTGCCTCGGACCTAAGCCAAATCTACCCCCCATAAAAAGAGTAATAAAAGCCATGGACACAGAAAACTTTATTGTGACACATCTTTATTCAGTTGGAGCAGCATTGAAAAATGGACAGGAACTGGATGGTCGGAGGGAAAAGAGATTCTTTATTAGCCACCATTGGAAGGGGAGGGAGGGGCAGTATGGGTAGGAGTTTAGGCTGAAGTGATAGAGGTTGGGGTTGAGGCCTGGAATAAGTGCAAAACAGGAAGGACAGCCCAAACTGTTGAGGCTAATCTTACGCTTAGGCTATTGTAGAAAGTTTGAGAGAAGTGGGTAAGGATGATACTATATTTAAACTAGGGTGATTTGGTTCAGCATTTGTTAAGAATGAAATTAGTAGCTTCTATCGGTTAGGGATTGAGCGGTTGGTTGGATTTTTTTTTAGCACATTAGGGTTTATTGTTCCAAATTTGCTTAGTTTTGTGAAATTATGATTATCAAAAGTCCTCCCTGATTTCCAGTTATTCAAGGTGCAACACAACAGAATCAAATGATCAGGATCGGATTTGAGAGCTGGCTGATGAGCTGATCATTTGATTTAGGTGTATTAAACCTTGAACAGATGCAAAACAGGAAGGACACTTGGACGTCGAGGGCGCGAGTATTTATTAGATCTGGAATTTCTCTCTTCAAGTTTTTAGGATATTATTGTCATTTTATCGAGAAGTGGGCAAGGATGATACTATATTTAAACTAGGGTGATTTGGTTCAGCATTTGTTAAGAATGAAATTAGTAGCTTCTATTGGTTAGGGATTGAGCGGTTGGTTGGATTTTTTTTAGCACATTAGGGTTTATTGTTCCAAATTTGCTTAGTTTTGTGAAATTATGATTATCAAAAGTCCTCCCTGATTTCCAGTTATCCAAGGTGCAACACAACAGAATCAAATGATCAGGATCGTATTTGAGAGCTGGCTGATGAGCTGATCATTTGATTTAGGTGGATTAAACCTTGAATAGATGCAAAACAGGAAGGTCACTTGGACATATTACATATTGTCATTTTCAAAAGTGGGTAAGGTTTATAATTTTAATAATAATGCATTTTATTTATAAGCGCCTTTCAAAACCCAACACTTTAGTCAGGTGAGGTGATTTGAGGTTTTCGGAGTTTGTTTGATAACTTGAGGATACGTATTTTGAGTTTAGTGCGGGTAGTCTGTTGTATTTTAGAGTTTGTTGACTTTGGGACATTAGGGTTTAGTGTTCCAAATTAGGTTATATTTTGTCAAGTCCTCCCTGATTTCCAGTTGTCCAAGGTGCAACACAACAGAATCAAATGATCAGGATCGTAATCGTAATTGAGAGCTGGCGGATGAGCTGATCATTTGATTTAGGTGTATTAAACCTTGAACAGATGCAAAACAGGAAGGACACTTGGACGTCAAGGGACCAAGTATTTTAGATCTGGAATTTATCTCTTTAGGCTAATCTTTAAGTTGTTACGGTATTATTGTCATTTTTTCGAGAAGTGGGTAAGGTTTATACTAATACATTTAATTTATAAGCGCCTTTCAAAACCCTCAAGGACACTATAGTCAGGATATTTTTTGCGGGTGAGCAGCGGCAGCCACACGCGCCAGCGTTCACTCAACCCGGAATTAACAAAGTAAAATTCTAGAGATTTAAAGTGAGGTGATTTGGGGTGTTCGGAGTTTATGTTTGACAATTTGAGGATACGTATTTTGAGTTTAGTGCGAGTAGTCGGTTGTATTTTAGAGTTTTAGTTTGGGACATTAGGGTTTAGTGTTCCAAATTAGGTTATATTTTGTCAAGTCCTCCCTGATTTCCAGTTGTCCAAGGTGCAACACAACAGAATCAAATGATCAGGATCGTAATCAAGAGCTGGCTGGGACACACCAGATTCAAACAATCAGCTCATCAGCCAGCATTTGAACGATCCTGATTGTTTGAAAGAGATGTGCTCATCCTGGGACAGCAAGAAAACAGACAGAACAGTGGCCATTGAGGGGCAAGCTTCGACATTCCCTGGTTTCTGGGTTTCCCGGATTACGAGATAGGTGGCCTTACTACCCATCTATTTAAAACTGCATTTTCTGTCTGGCTCTCTTGTTAACATTTATAATTGTATTTTATGCATTATATTTATGAATGCATTATTTATTTATTAGCGTACCTATGCTTGACTGTGACTGTAAAGTGTCCTTGAGAGCTTTGAAAGGCGCTTAATAAAATATATTATTACTCATTCATCAGGAAGAGCTGCGCACCGCCAACCACGTCCACTTTGTCACCGGCGGGCATCTTTTTCAGCATTCCGTCAGTATCGATGAAGCTGCCCATCTGAACACCGGCGCTGGGGGAGGCATAAACAGACGTATTCATGATAATTGAATGCACAATGAATTATACTGACCTGCACTGAATATTGGAAACTCACCTCCCTCCAGCAATGGGTCAAACATGCTGTATGCATGCAGCCAGCATTAACGTGCTCCTGGAACATCAAGAAAAACAGGACGGCGGTCATTGAGGATCAGGTTCGGACATTCCCTGGTTTCAGGGGTTCGCAGATTAAGAGTTCGGTGGCATTAGTCATTCATCAGGAAGAACTCCACCGCCAACCACGTCCACTTTCTATCGCCGGTGGGCATAGTGTTTAGCATTCCGTCGGTCTTGATGAAGCTGCCCACTGACCACCGGTGCTGGGGGAGGCATACAGGTCAGTCATGTCAACATTGATTTAATAAACTACGGGGGTTAACGTTGTAGATATTTATTTTGAGTTCTCGGGGTTATACAGACCTGTGCCAAATGTCGGTAGGTCATCTCAGGAGTGGTGCTCAGCTCTTTCTGATGAATGCGAGTAGAGCTCAAGACCTCTACGTACATGAAACTGACAAATCCATCTGTGTTCTTAATTTCCATGCTGCGTACCACAGCAACCTAGCTGCCTAACAGTCAAACCGGTTGACCAGCTGCCTAATCAAACTTCGAACCCCATCACGATTTTATTGTAAAGTGTCCTTGGATGATCAGAAAGGCGCTTGTATTTTTAAATGTATTATAATTATTATTATAAACCTCCGGTATTATGCCTGAATTCTACATTAAACCCAAAGCACACCCCAACTCGAATCCGGGATCCATAAAAACGGGGGTATCCCAACTTGGCACTCGACCGCTGTCCTTCCATAGTCCAACTTCCCTGGGTGGGACACACCAGATTCAAACAATCAGCTCATCAGCCAGCATTTGAACGATCCTGATTGTTTGAAAGAGATGTGCTCATCCGGGGACAGCAAGAAAACAGACAGAACAGTGGCCATTGAGGGGCAAGCTTTGACATTCCCTGGTTTCCCCGGATTACGAGATAGGTGGCCTTACTACCCACCTATTAAAAATGGCATTTTCTGTGTCGCTCTCTTGTTACTATTTATAATTGTATTTTATTTATTTTTTATGTATTTATTTACTTCTTTTAGTACCTACGCTTGTCTGTGACTGTAAAGTGTCCTTGAGAGCTTCGAAAGGCGCTGAAAATAAAATCTATTACTACTCATTCATCAGGAAAAGCTGCACACCGCCAACCACATACACTTTCTGTCGCCGACGGGCATCTTGTTCAGCATTCCGTCAGTCTCGATGAAGCTGCCCCATCTGACCACCGGCGCTGGGGGAGGGATAAACAGACTTGTTCATGATGATTGAATACACTGCGGGGTTAACATTGTAGATATTTATTTTGATTTCGAGGGGTTATACAGACCTGTGACGAATGTAGGTAAGTCATCTCAGCAGGAGTGGTGCTCAGCTCTTTCTGATGAATGCGAGTAGAGCTCAAGGCCGACATACATGAAACTGACAAATCCATCTGTGTTCTTAATTTCCATGCTGCGTACCACAGCAACCTAGCTGCCTAACAGTCAAACCGGTTAACCGGCTGCCTAATCAAACCCCTTAACTTTACCCAATCATGATTTTATTGTTTTTATTTTAAAGTGTCCTTGGGTGTTCAGAAAGGCGCTTGTAAATTAAATGTATTATTATAAACCTCCTGTATAATGCTTGAATTCTACATTAAACCCAAAGCACACCCCAACTCGAATCCACGATCCATAAAAACAGGGGTGTCCCAACTTGGCACCCGACCGCTGTCCTTCCATAGTCCAACTTCCCTGGGTGGGACACACCAGATTCAAACAATCAGCTCATCAGCCAGCATTTGAACGATCCTGATTGTTTGAAAGAGATGTGCTCATCCGGGGACAGCAAGAAAACAGACAGAACAGTGGCCATTGAGGGGCAATCTTCGACATTCCCTGGTTTCTGGGTTTCCCGGATTACGAGATAGGTGGCCTTCCTACCCATCTATTTAAAACTGCATTTTCTGTCTGGCTCTCTTGTTAACATTTATAATTGTATTTTATGCATTATATATTTTTAATTTATTTATTAGAGTACCTATGCTTGACTGTGACTGTAAAGTGTCCTTGAGAGCTTTGAAAGGCGCTTAAAATAAAATATATTATTACTCATTCATCAGGAAGAGCTGCGCACCGCCAACCACGTCCACTTTGTCACCGACGGGCATCTTTTTCAGCATTCCGTCAGTATCGCTGAAGCTGCCCATCTGAACACCGGCGCTGGGGGAGGCATAAACAGACGTATTCATGATAATTGAATGCACAATGAATTATACTGACCTGCACTGAATATTGGAAACTCACCTCCCTCCAGCAATGGGTCAAACATGCTGTATGCATGCAGCCAGCATTAACGTGCTCCTGGAACATCAAGAAAAACAGGACGGCGGTCATTGAGGATCAGGTTTGGACATTCCCTGGTTTCAGGGGTTCGCAGATTAAGAGTTCGGTGGCATTACTCATTCATCAGGAAGAACTCCACACCGCCAACCACGTCCACTTTCTGTCGCCGGGGGGCATAGTGTTTAGCATTCCGTCGGTCTTGATGAAGCTGCCCACTGACCACCGGTGCTGGGGGAGGCATACACGTCAGTCATGTCAACATTGATTTAATAAACTACGGGGGTTAACGTTGTAGATATTTATTTTGAGTTCTCGGGGTTATACAGACCTGTGCCAAATGTCGGTAGGTCATCTCAGGAGTGGTGCTCAGCTCTTTCTGATGAATGCGAGTAGAGCTCAAGACCTCTACGTACATGAAACTGACAAATCCATCTGTGTTCTTAATTTCCATGCTGCGTACCACAGCAACCTAGCTGTCTAACAGTCAAACCGGTTGACCAGCTGCCTAATCAAACTTCGAACCCCTTAACTTTACCCAATCACGATTTTATTGTAAAGTGTCCTTGGATGATCAGAAAGGCGCCTGTATTTTTAAATGTATTATAATTATTATTATAATAAACCTCGGATATTATGCCTGAATTCTACATTAAACCCAAAGCACACCCCAACTCGAATCCGGGATCCATAAAAACGGGGGTATCCCAACTTGGCACTCGACCGCTGTCCTTCCATAGTCCAACTTCCCTGGGTGGGGCACACGAGATTCAAACAATCAGCTCATCAGCCAGCATTTGAACGATCCTGATTGTTTGAATGAGATGTGTTCATCCTGGGACAGCAAGAAAACAGACAGGACAGTGGCCATTGAGGGGCAAGCTTTCAAACTCCCTGGTTTCTGGGGTTCGCGGATTACGAGATAGGTGGCCTAACTACCCACCTATTTAAAATTGCATTTTCTGTGTCGCTCTCTTGTTACCATGTATAATTGTAATTTATGTATTTATTCAAGTACCTAAGCTTGTGTGTGACTGTAAAGTGTCTTTCAGAGCTTTGAAAGGCGCTTAAAATAAAATCTATTACTACTCATTCATCAGGAAGAGCTGCACACCTTTCTGTCACCGGCGGGCATCTTGTTCAGCATTCAGTCAGTCTCGAAGCTGCCCATCTGAACACCGGCACTGGGGTAGGCATAACCAGACTTATTCATGACAATTTTATGCACAATGAATTATACTTAACTGCACTAAATATTGGGAGCTCACCTCACCCCAGCAATGGGTCAAGCATGCCGAATGCCTGCAGCCAGCATTAACGTTATCCTGGAACATCAAGAAAACGAACAGGACAGCGGCCATTGAGGACCAGATTTTGACATTACCTGGTTTCAGGGGTTTGCAGATTATGAGTTAGGTGGCATTATTCATTCATCATCAGGAAGATCTGCACACGGCCAACCACGACCACTTTGTCAGCGGCGGGCATCTTGTTCAGCATTCCGTCAGTCGCGATGAAGCGGCTCATCTGAAAATCAGCTCTTAGGGAGGCATAAACGTCAGTCATGTCAACATTGATTTCATAAACTACGGGGGTTAACATTGTAGATATTTATTTTTATTTCTAGGGGTTATACGGACCTGCACCGAATGTAGGTAGGTCATCTCAGCAGGAGTGGTGCTCAACTCTTTCTGATGAATGTGAGTAGAGCTCAAAACCTCTACGTACATGAAACGGACAAATTCATCTGTGTTCCATCTGTGTTTCCATGCTGCGTACCACAGCAACCGAGCTGCCTAACAGTCAAACCGGTTAACCGGCTTCCTAATCAAACCTCGAACCCCTTTACACAATCATGATTTTATTGTAAAATGTCCTTGGGTGTTCAGAAAGGCGCTTGTAAATTAAATGATTATAAATCTCTGGTATAATGCGTGAATTCTACATTAAACCCAAAGCAAACCCCAGCGCGAATCCGGGATCCATAAAAACAGAGGATGTCCCAACTTGGCACTCGACCACTGTCCTTTCATAGTCCAACTTCCCTGGGTGGGACACACCAGAGTCAAACAATCAGCTCATCAGCCAGCATTTGAACGATCCTGATTGTTTGAAAGAGATGTGCTCATCCGGGGACAGCAAGAAAACAGACAGAACAGTGGCCATTGAGGGGCAAGCTTTGACATTCCCTGGTTTCCCCGGATTACGAGATAGGTGGCCTTACTACCCACCTATTAAAAATGGCATTTTCTGTGTCGCTCTCTTGTTACTATTTATAATTGTATTTTATTTATTGTATTTAATTTATTTTTTATGTATTTATTTACTTCTTTTAGTACCTACGCTTGTCTGTGACTGTAAAGTGTCCTTGAGAGCTTCGAAAGGCGCTGACAATAAAATCTATTACTACTCATTCATCAGGAAGAGTTGCACACCGCCAACCACATACACTTTCTGTCGCCGACGGGCATCTTGTTCAGCATTCCGTCAGTCTCGATGAAGCTGCCCATCTGACCACCGCCGCTGGGGAGGCATATACAGACATGTTCATGATGATTGAACGGACAATGAATTATTTATTGTTGGGTTATACAGACCTGCGCTGAATATTGGGAACTCGCCTCACCCCAGCAATGATAAAACGTACCTGACAGGGTGCAGCAAGCCCAATGAGCCGATGCCGAATGGTCAAATGGTGGGCTGGGAGTCCTTTTAACTGCCACTGATTGAAATGACCTCCAACGGTGCAGCTGCAGGCAGGGCCGACGGCGTCACCCATTACACAAATTGCACACAAGCTTGTTTTTTCGATGCTCATGTAATCACAATGGCTGATTCATTTTACAATACAAGATTAGTTAATTTAAAGAGCCATCTGTTGAGAAACCACTCACCATAAAATGCTATCGACAGTACTGGTGTCACGGTTTGCCAGGTGCGTCTGTGTAAGCTCTCAGTCGTACAGGAGTGGTCCATCGATGAGAAGGTTACTTCAGACGTCATCTGTACAAAAGTGAAGGTTTCGGACGTTTCGCCTCCTATCCAAGAGGCTTCGTCAGCGAACTAAAGTCTGACTGGTCGTATCGGCCCCATTTATATATCCCTAATGTCCAGACCTGGTGGCGCCGGACACAGCTATGATAGGTCCCTACTCTCAGGTTGGGGGAGGCGCGGGACCCCCCCCTGTGGCCCCACTGATTGTTCCTACATTCCTGACTAACGATTGGCCTATTACACCCACTCCCCCCGGTATCACCTCATCAGCATAACGACCCTCATCAGCATTGCGAAAGTTGCCTAACCTGTTTTGCCTGAGCAGGCTATTGTATGAACGATCCAAATTGAACCTCACACCACCAGACCGGTTTAATGAAGGATTTTGTTGTTTTATAAGAATCGCCTCTTTTACCCCCCTTTCAAACCATCTATGTTCTTTCGCTAAGAAACATAAACTACAACATATATACAACATAAATACAACATATACATATACAACATATATACAACATAAACTAGGAGTTATCAGAACCCTCCAGCATAGGGCTAAACTAATACCAACTAGCACTGAAGGTAGAGAAAAGGAGTCAAAACATATCAGGAGAGCACTCACTAACTGTGGGTACCCTCAGTGGTCATTCAACAAATGTCAGAAAGAAAGAATAGCGAACGAAACCAATAATTCTCAAGATTCTAAAAGGAGAGGAGTAGCAGTACCGTACATTGCAGGAGTTTCTGAAAAATTACAAAGAGTCCTTTGGCAACATAAAATTCCTACTTATTTCAAACCGATAAACACGTTAAGGCAAAAATTAGTGCATCCAAAAGATAGGCTACCAAATGAAAAACAAAGTAATGTAGTTTATTCCATACATTGTAAGAATGAAAATTGTAAAGAGCAGTACATTGGGGAGACTCAACAAATTCTCAAAAAAAGACTTTATCAACATCGCAGGGATAATACTAGTGGGCCTCAATCGGCAGTACATTTGCACCTAAAAGCTACTAACCACTCATTTGACGACAATGAGGTTAAAATCTTAGCGAAAGAACATAGATGGTTTGAAAGGGGGGTAAAAGAGGCGATTCTTATAAAACAACAAAATCCTTCATTAAACCGGTCTGGTGGTGTGAGGTTCAATTTGGATCGTTCATACAATAGCCTGCTCAGGCAAAACAGGTTAGGCAACTTTCGCAATGCTGATGAGGGTCGTTATGCTGATGAGGTGATACCGGGGGGAGTGGGTGTAATAGGCCAATCGTTAGTCAGGAATGTAGGAACAATCAGTGGGGCCACAGGGGGGGGTCCCGCGCCTCCCCCAACCTGAGAGTAGGGACCTATCATAGCTGTGTCCGGCGCCACCAGGTCTGGACATTAGGGATATATAAATGGGGCCGATACGACCAGTCAGACTTTAGTTCGCTGACGAAGCCTCTTGGATAGGAGGCGAAACGTCCGAAACCTTCACTTTTGTACAGATGACGGCTGAAGAAACCTTCTCATCGAAGGTTTGCCAGGTGGTTATGGCGGCGGATCCCGCCCAAAAAAAAAAAAACAGTCCAGAGGGAGCAGCAGGGTGTATTTGACAAATTGGACTCAAATAAAGTCAGCAGGAACAAATCCTCAAACATTAAAGTCATCTGAAAAGAAGAGCACAAATTGTCAAAGAAAACCACGAGTTCAAATCTGCATGCAAGATGACTCATACCTGACAGGGTGAAGAAAGCCCAATGAGCCAATGCCAAATGGTGTGCCGGGAGTCCTTTTCACTGCCACTGATTGAAACGACCTCCACCTGTGCAGCTGCAGACGGGCTGACGGTGTCACCCATTGGTCGCCAACCACAACGTGACAACAGGCCGTATAGTTAGAACTCGTCTTAATTTGACTGCAATATGATGTTTTGTTCATTGTAAAAGAATAGTTTAATGATTAATTTAATCATAAAGAACCGTAATAAAAGTAGCCTTTTTATTTAGGTTCAAGAGCCTTAAATCATAAATTCGGACCTAAATGTTCAGGATTGAGTATAATCAGAATCGTCTTTACTGCCAAGGAATTTGTTTCCGGTCGAACACACTGCACTAGTCTCATCATCAAAAAAAAGAGGCACTAGAAACTTCTATTTGGGTTACTGTTGAAAGAGTTAGTGGCTTGGGGGAAATAGCAAGAATGCATCATAATTTCAAAATTAAAAATAACACCAAGGGGGTGAAAATGTTTTGTAAAATATCTGCCGTCGCTGCCAAAATTACTTTCAATAACAATTTAAATAAAATATAATTGAAATTTGAAATTGATTTATGGGGACCTCGGAACAGATTATTCTAATTTTAATGGTTTCTTATGGGAAATAAATATTTGGCAGGCAAACTTTTCGCCTTACACACACTTTCTGGGAACCAATTAAGGTCTTCTATGTTAAATGCACATAAAAAAAAATGGCAAAACCAAGCATCATTTTACTCAGGACTAACACAAGGTTGAATATTAAAATAAGGCAATTAGCAGGTGGCAAACAAATTGGACCAGGCATCTCACCCAGCAGGTGCATAGCAGGGAGCGTGTTTATGTTAAGATATTTCTCTGCATTTTGTATGTTGGAACCAGATCCACTTGTTAGCTGTTGGAATAAACACGTCTACACCCAGTCGTGGTTGCTGCTTCCTTAACTGCTACTGGCACCAAAATTTCTGTGACTTGACATAGAAACAGCCAACGTTGGCTAAGTGTTACAAATAATAATAATATTTTTAATGTCCTTCTAAAATATTTCTGCTCATTGTTGAGTCTTCCATTTGATTTTCAATTTTCCACCCCCTCCAAAAAGGAATAGGTACGGAGCCCCTAAGGCACAGATGTCAAAGTCAAGGCCCGCGGGCCAAATCCGGCCCGCCACATCTATTTTTTCGGCCCCCGAAAGCAAATCAAACGCATGAAATTCCATGATGCTTGCTAAATTCTTAACCAAAATTTATTCATATTTTTGGATATAAACCACAATAACAGTCATTATTCTTGACTTCAGATTTGAAAACTAGTTATTTATTAATTTGTTGTGTGCTCTATATGTAATATGTGGATCGGATTAAACATTCTAATGGCTTCCCCAAATTCATAAGGGCCCTCGGGAGGAAACCATACCTACAATGTGGCCCGCGGCAAAAAAATGACTTTGACACCCCTGCCCTAAGGGGACATCGAAGAAAAAATAATATGGATATCATGTATATAATACAAGATATAAAACGTGAAGACATATGCATATTCAAATACACGCCAAAAAGCGTCACAATAAAAATAGATTCCGCACTGAATGTAAAAGCTGCGCAAATGCGCATTTTCTTCTTCCTCTCGTCTTTTACTTCCTCTCAATCTGCAGTCAGTTGTAAAGCCGAGTACAGGCTTTATCGAAGGTTTGCCAGGTGGTTATGGCGGCGGATCCCGCCCAAAAAAAAAAAAAAAACAGTCCAGAGGGAGCAGCAGGGTGTATTTGACAAATTGGACTCAAATAAAGTCAGCAGGAACAAATCCTCAAACATTAAAGTCATCTGAAAAGAAGAGCACAAATTGTCAAAGAAAACCACGAGTTCAAATCTGCATGCAAGATGACTCATACCTGACAGGGTGAAGAAAGCCCAATGAGCCAATGCCAAATGGTGTGCCGGGAGTCCTTTTCACTGCCACTGATTGAAACGACCTCCACCTGTGCAGCTGCAGACGGGCTGACGGTGTCACCCATTGGTCGCCAACCACAACGTGACAACAGGCCGTATAGTTAGAACTCGTCTTAATTTGACTGCAATATGATGTTTTGTTCATTGTAAAAGAATAGTTTAATGATTAATTTAATCATAAAGAACCGTAATAAAAGTAGCCTTTTTATTTAGGTTCAAGAGCCTTAAATCATAAATTCGGACCTAAATGTTCAGGATTGAGTATAATCAGAATCGTCTTTATTGCCAAGGAATTTGTTTCCGGTCGAACACACTGCACTAGTCTCATCATCAAAAAAAAGAGGCACTAGAAACTTCTATTTGGGTTACTGTTGAAAGAGTTAGTGGCTTGGGGGAAATAGCAAGAATGCATCATAATTTCAAAATTAAAAATAACACCAAGGGGGTGAAAATGTTTTGTAAAATATCTGCCGTCGCTGCCAAAATTACTTTCAATAACAATTTAAATAAAATATAATTGAAATTTGAAATTGATTTATGGGGACCTCGGAACAGATTATTCTAATTTTAATGGTTTCTTATGGGAAATAAATATTTGGCAGGCAAACTTTTCGCCTTACACACACTTTCTGGGAACCAATTAAGGTCTTCTATGTTAAATGCACATAAAAAAAAATGGCAAAACCAAGCATCATTTTACTCAGGACTAACACAAGGTTGAATATTAAAATAAGGCAATTAGCAGGTGGCAAACAAATTGGACCAGGCATCTCACCCAGCAGGTGCATAGCAGGGAGCGTGTTTATGTTAAGATATTTCTCTGCATTTTGTATGTTGGAACCAGATCCACTTGTTAGCTGTTGGAATAAACACGTCTACACCCAGTCGTGGTTGCTGCTTCCTTAACTGCTACTGGCACCAAAATTTCTGTGACTTGACATAGAAACAGCCAACGTTGGCTAAGTGTTACAAATAATAATAATATTTTTAATGTCCTTCTAAAATATTTCTGCTCATTGTTGAGTCTTCCATTTGATTTTCAATTTTCCACCCCCTCCAAAAAGGAATAGGTACGGAGCCCCTAAGGCACAGATGTCAAAGTCAAGGCCCGCGGGCCAAATCCGGCCCGCCACATCTATTTTTTCGGCCCCCGAAAGCAAATCAAACGCATGAAATTCCATGATGCTTGCTAAATTCTTAACCAAAATTTATTCATATTTTTGGATATAAACCACAATAACAGTCATTATTCTTGACTTCAGATTTGAAAACTAGTTATTTATTAATTTGTTGTGTGCTCTATATGTAATATGTGGATCGGATTAAACATTCTAATGGCTTCCCCAAATTCATAAGGGCCCTCGGGAGGAAACCATACCTACAATGTGGCCCGCGGCAAAAAATGACTTTGACACCCCTGCCCTAAGGGGACATCGAAGAAAAAATAATATGGATATCATGTATATAATACAAGATATAAAACGTGAAGACATATGCATATTCAAATACACGCCAAAAAGCGTCACAATAAAAATAGATTCCGCACTGAATGTAAAAGCTGCGCAAATGCGCATTTTCTTCTTCCTCTCGTCTTTTACTTCCTCTCAATCTGCAGTCAGTTGTAAAGCCGAGTACAGGCTTTCAGGTTCATTTGTACGTTTTCAGATTGTAGATAGAACGTTTTAGATCGACATTATGATAGACAAATGATTGCATAGGCCTTTTTACCTATTATGAGCCTTCACAAGAATTGCTGTTTTTATTACCCCGTTTTGACTGATATTAAAATGATTGTTATATTTTCCTGTATACATTATTCATTTTCTTGAACAAGGCACTGAAGCCCCGAATTTCTCCCTATTCTTCTCTAAGGGTATGTGTGTGGAGTACAGTGTCCTCCATAATAATTGGAATGGATTAGCCTTTATTAGTCTTACCGTGGATAAATTTACATTTCACAGCAGCAAAGTGATGAAAGAGGAAAGGAAATGAAGAAGTAGAAATACAAAATACAGGACCCTGCTATAAAGGCATCCCCTCTCACTGTGCCAACTTGAAGTTAATTGGTCAATTTAGTTTGGTCAATAGTCAACGTGTGATTGTCGCGATACTACATTGTAGGATTTTTTTTTTCTGAAAGAAGACTTGTTGGGTGTTGGGTACCTCTTATAAGGTATAGCGCCACTTGCCTAAAGACTCACAGGTAGCACGTTTACAAATAATAGAATGAATCAAATCACATCAAATCAGTCTTTATTGATAACCTACTATATATACAGTTTTGAAACAAATTGACTTGAAAACTTGATTTTCAAATAGACAAAATTCTCCTTCCAGATAAAAATAAAGATGACACATGTAGTGCTGTACATCCAATTTGAACAATTTCATATGGTGGGAACCATCAAAGATCCTTGATAGGACTTGTTCTTTATTCAAATCGGTTGTTCCTATTTTTCAATACAATCTGCTCCCCCACCCCCTCACCCTTGACTGCGCTCCTCCTCAACTTCTTGCGGCTTTGAATTGTGATCATAACCAGACGCAATGACCTCGCATTGTGGCAACATCTCCTCGAGGAGGATGATCACCAAGCCAGGTGTGGAAATCCGTGGAAGGGATGACACATTCAGACGACGCAGTCCTCTGCAATATGAAAAAAATAGGAACATGTCACACAACAGGAGTCATCATTGACATTTGGAACTTAGATGAAGGTCTTTCCCGTGGGCATGAATTACTTGAGGTTTCTCAGGGCAGCCAGGCCACCTGGGGTGATTTGTGGACAATGAGAGATGTCTAACTCCTGAAGAGAGTCCTGGAACACATGCAGCCTCGCCAAGAACCAGTCATCCACCTCGGAGCATCCTCGTACGGACAGAGTCCGCAAAGTTCGCTGCGTCGCTGAAAACACAACCAGTATCAATCACACTGATGAAGCTCAAATTAATACAGTGATACCTCAGCTTATGAACGCTTTAGCTCACAAACTTTTCGCCTTACGAACATTAAATTCGCGAGAATATCGTCTTGGCTGACGAACTAGTTTGCGGAGGACGAACCAAACCACACGGCGGCTGGCGGACTAGTTTTCGGCTGATGAACACCAAACCACACGGTCGAACAGCGCCACGGTGGCTAGTGGACTAGTTTTCGTCACCCTCTTTCTTTGAGTGCAGACATGGTTTGTTATCGAATGGAGCACTTTTGCTATTATGGGAGCGAAAAAAAACCCACCACAAGCTAGTGTTAAGCCGAAGAGGACACAAAAGAAAATGACGGTCGAGCAGAAGAAGGAGATCATCGAAAAACACGAACGAGGTATGCCTTTGTGTGACTTAGCGTCCCAGTACCAGTACACCAAGTTGACCATTGCTACGTGTGGCTAAGGGTGTTTATGTGTTGTCTAAGCAACGGTCTCAGGCAATTGAAGAGTTTAAAAAACCACCGTTGATTTGGATGAACGGAAAGCAGCTAGCAGGGGACAGTGTGAATGAGGGTATTATCGGCGAGAAAGCACAGCAACTTCACTTGGATAGCATCAAGAGGCAACTACATCAACGACTATGACAAACAAGGCTTATTTCATAGAAAATTGTGATTTATGGGGACCTCGGAACAGATTATTCTCATTCTAATGGTTTCTTATGGGAAATAAATATTTGGCAGGCAAACTTTTCGCCTTACACACACTTTCTGGGAAACAATTAAGGTCGTAAACTGAGGTATCACTGTACACAAAGTACCACATAAGTCAGGAAAATATTATAGTACATGAAAATGCTAAATACCGCAATTGGGAAAATACATCTAAAGACGAGTACCCAAGTTGGACAGTCCAGTGTAGTTGATGATGGTATGGCTCATGTCTACTTCCTCAAGAGGTGTGTCTTTGTATTTCAAGAAGTCCCAATTGAACTTGCCTTGATGGTCTGCACGGAACCATTCTGAATGGCCAACAAATCTGACAAAGTACAATGGACATGCAAAGAGGCCTTCAGAAAAAAATTCCCCCTACTAAGTCATGAAATTGTATGTTATAGGTCTGGTTTAGATCATACAGCAACAAGAAGGTGACAAAAATCTCCAGTTTTGTCTCATTTAGAAGGTTCTGGCTGGCCAATGGGCTTATGGGGGGCTTGATGTAAATGTTGTCAGATACAAGTTATTTCAGTGAATATTATGAGGTTTCCTTTCAATGATGAAAGGGAACCAACAATATAGCCTCCCAAACAGTGAAAGTCGCAGAATGAATTAGAAGGATGAGACCTAAAAATAATTTCGAACATCTATACGTTTTTTAAATCATATATACACAGTTCACAGGACAGAAAGAGCCTTTTGAAAACAAAGAAAATAGTACAGACTTACCGAAATCCTCCTTTTAAACACAACACAAAGTAGGCTGCTGCAATGTCAACACCGTAAAGGCCTCGCGTGAAGCTGTAGTAACTGTGACAAAAGACATTGATTCAGGATTCAGAAAATACTTTGGAATGAAATTTCATACTGAACCTGAAGACAACAACGTCATGTGACCTTCTCAATTTGAATATGCATGCGTCACGTTTCACTACATTGTTCACAACTTCTTAATTTTTTTAAGACATTGTCACAACTGTTTGATCCTATAAAATGCCCAACTTGTATGGCTCTTGTGACTCTTCCAGTGCCTTTGTGGCCACCCCCTGATGAAAACAAGTTCATTTTTTTTCTCACCTGTTTTTTTTTAGCAGGCTTCTCCTTTTCATGCGAGACCTCCAGCTGAGGAGCACATCGAAATCATAGAAACGCTGAGTGAGGTAGAGGAACAATCTTCTGTGCATGGGAGGCGGACACGCAGGGCTGGAGCTCCAAGGTCGCCAAGCAACTAAGAACCCAGATGATGCCCGGTGACAGCACCCGAGTAGAGACTAGTGGGCAAACGTGTGGAAAATAAGTTGCTATGCACACAATTAACGACACACGTTGCAGCAAAAATTAAACAAAAAAACATTGCACGATAGTCTATTTTAAACGAGGTGAGCGAGCAGGACGCCACCACCTCGGCGGCAAACGGAGCATAAACGTTAAAAAAATGTCAGTAAACGTGCAATTCGAAGTAAAATATAAACATGTGATAAATAATTTGGACTCAATTCAAAATAAAACAAAATAGAAAGATTAATAATCGGGGAGGGTAACTTACCCCCAAAGAGGTAGCCATTTTATTCGACGGAAACCGACGAAGGTCAAAAATATAGGTTACGAAGAGGATGTTATAATTTTTATCCGCTAGGTGTCGCCACAATCTTGTATTTTGGTAGTTTGAGCCGTAAATGTGAAGAGTTTAAAAATTATATTGCGACCGTTTTATCGAAATGACTCCCCTATTCTTTTTACAGGGCTTTAAATATTAATATAAATATCGTATTGCTATTTGAATGTTTAGTGAGTTTAGGTTATCTCCAAAAAAGACAGGTCACTAAATGATAGTCCGCTGAACAAAACAACTGCATCTGGTCTATAATAGCGCACCAGTAATTTATTTTAAATTCATTTTGTGTGGCTAAATATAAATTAATTAACTCATTCACTACAATACGTGCAAAAATGTTTACACTCCAGTGCCACGTTTTTTTTGTCATTTTCCCTCAAATTGCAGGACCCACAGAATGTTGAGTTTTAGGACTACATAGACATTCAATACAGTGTTAGAACGTTATACTCTCTTCTTTCTTCAGAAGATTAAATTCCTAATTTATATGTGTCTTGAGTTATATGAGCTTGAAATGAGGGCGTCTGTCCAAAAGACACACAGAGGGGCTGACGTATTCGAAACAGAAAGACAACATTAAATGGATAATTGAAAAAGGAGAATGTCGATGGAATTTGGACATCATGGGACCTCCTCTGACTGTCGCCAAACAATATTCGTACACTATATCGTTATTGATAGTGAACCTTTTCATCAAACAGGCGTAGATTTCTATTCATGGTCTGAGAGATGCTTTTAGAAACGTGACGTCTGTCTTCTCATAAGCAGACTTGTTTGTTTGAATCCAGCCAGCATTCATCCAAACGCCACCCACATCCATGCGGCCGCTTACAATGAAAAGGAAGCCGTTTCGCTGCTCCAAACATCGCTTGAGAGAGCTGCAGCCTGCAGGCCATTGTGACAATGCTCAGCCACCACCACCGGATGTGCACCGTAAATCCTCCCCCGCCCACATTAAAACAAAACAAAACCCTTGTTCTTATTTTTTTGCTTCTTGCATCATATCGCCCAGTGCCTTGCTCTTCCATCAAATATATGTGCGTGTTTGTGAGTGATATGGCGCAGGTATACATCAAAAAATAGCAATTTCTTTTGTCATTCCAAGCAAGCTGCTGCGAATGAGTTAGTTCAGGAGTCGGGAACCTTTTTGACTAAGAGAGCCATAAAAGTAAAATATTTAGATGTTTTCAGTGAGAGCCACACGCACGCGCGCGCGAACATACAAACGCTCGCGTGCACACACGCGCACGCGCGGCCACTTTTCAACAAAATATCAGAATGTATTATTTAAAATAACTTTGTGATAGTACTCACCGTTAACATGGATGGTTTTCCGTTCCTCGTGTTTGGTAAAAATCCAGGAAAACGATCGGAATGAAATTCAATTTGCCGGTCCAGAGTCGAAGTTACTGCTAGCTAACTAGCCTGCACACGGCTCATAAGCTTCCACGCTTGCTATCTGCAATCTACTTCTCGCAGAAGTATGTCGATGCTAACGTTAACATGGGGCTTGTTAAAATGTCACTGACATTCGACTGTTTCGTCGATGGTATTGTTTCATTAAAAATTAGAATCAGAACATTTTCTCTCCTCTAATGCTCCGGTGCTTTCACGCTGAAGTGCACTCGTTGGGCGTGAAGTGCACTAGTTGGGCGTTTACCTGTTTCAACATGACGGCCACTATCATCCAATCAACATGGCGCTTTCGGCCATTCTAGGTCAGTGTCATCCAATCAAAATTGCGCTTTCCGCCAACTGCAGCCCCAACGGCAAGCTGCTGCGAATGAGTTAGTAACTAACTGTTAGTTCCTATGCTGAGGGGGACACCTGCTGGAGGAGGATCCGCTTTGGCTTTTGGAAGATGATTACTCCGACAATCAACGTGTCTTTTGGCTCCCTGTACGATCAATCAATAGCATGTGCCAATCAATCTTTTGACTCAACTCAAGGCCCCGGGGGCCGAAATCTGGCCCGCCACATCATGTTATTGGGCCCGCGAAAGCAAATCAAACTTGTGCTATTCTATGCTTATCTATCGAGTTAGCTAGAGCAAGCAATTGAGCTTTATATTCAGCTAGCTGGCTAATCCTTTACATGACCAGTGTTCAACTTGAGGCACGGGGCCCAAATCTGGATCGCCATATCATTTTATTCGGCCCGCAAAAAGCAAATCAAACTTGTGAAATTCCCGATGAGTGCCAAAATCTGAACAAAAATGTCAAATTTGGAACCACAATAACAGTCATTGCTAGCTATGCATTCATTTATTGTGTGATTGATATGTAACATGTGTAAAATGGCTTCCTCAAATTCATAACAGCCCCCGGCGGGAAACCAGAACTACAATTTGGCCTGCGGCAAAAAAAAAAGAAAGGAAAAAAAGGAATATGACACCCTTGCTGTATACTGTATAACGATGGTAGTTTTAAAGTGCTCTAAAAATACAGTGAAGTAAAATTAAATAAAGTACACTTGCCCCTTACGTTATGACCACAATTTGGAGTCACTCTATAAATATATATAATAAAAAACATGGACACTTGGCGTGTCATTCCCCGTCAGGCCGTTTCTTCATCCTGACGGTCCAAACGTTGCATTTCATGAAAGAATTGGGCCAGATTGCCTCATGCACTTGAAAGGCCTTCAACGGCTACGACAGATACCAAGAGACTTCACTAAAACACACACACTTGCGTGCACACACACAGACTGTTGGGTGTAAAATGAAATTGTCAACTTGTGCGGAAAAAGAAAAAGAGAGGATGTGAAGCTGCGCAATTGAAAGGTGACGCTTTGATCCGGCCCAAAATGGCCCAGCGACAAAAAATACAATGCAGCCATCATGAACAAAGATGTGGTCCGACTGCAAAAGGTCAATGGCAGAGGTCATACCAGAGCACAAATAAACAAACAAATAAATAAATAAATACATACATACATAAATAAACACACACACACTTACATACATACATACATACACCATCGATGAGAAGGTTTCTTCAGCCGTCATCTGTACAAAAGTGAAGGTTTCGGACGTTTCGCCTCCTATCCAAGAGGCTTCGTCAGCGAACTAAAGTCTGACTGGTCGTATCGGCCCCATTTATATACGACCAGTCAGACTTTAGTTCGCTGACGAAGCCTCTTGGATAGGAGGCGAAACGTCCGAAACCTTCACTTTTGTACAGATGACGGCTGAAGAAACCTTCTCATCGATGGACCACTCCTGTACGACTGCGAGCTTACACAGACGTACATACACACACACACACACACACACACACACACACACACACACACACACACACACACACACACACACACATACATACATACATACATACATACATACATACATACATACATACATACATACATACATACATACATACATAAATAGAGTCCGAGCCAGGGATGAATGACATGACCGCTTTTATTTGGCTGTAATTCACCTGATGAATCATTTCCTGACATGGACGTTCATTAAATAAAAGGACCTGAATTTTCACTAATATCAAATGTGATCAATATCAACCATTCGGTCCACTTACACTCATTGTGAGTTTATTCTTGCGTGTTAGTTTTTCCCCCCCGCAAAATTCAGTGAGGAAAACAAAAAGCAGAAGAATTCAGCTGGGGAAATGAATTATTTTGCATTTCTCTGAAAGTAAAACCTGAGTATGAATCACACTGGCAAAAAATAATAATATTAATAATAATAAAAATCTTGATTGGATGAGATTGAAAGCTGAAAGTCATGCAGTAAAACGGAACAATGCCTTGACACATGCTCTTGCCCCCCCAAAAAATCAAACATGCATTATTGGTTATTTCAGCGGCTTTATAAAAAGTGCAAATACAGTACACAATAATTGAACAATACAAATTCCTATTCATGATTCTGCAGGTTGAAGAGAGTATGTTGGCATTGCTTTTGAGGAATCTAGTCATCTTAAAGCAAAGACCACCGTATTTTCCGCTATATAAGGTGCACCCAAAAGCTTTGATTTTCTTCAAAAGATCATCCTGCGCCTTATGACACTTAAAAAAATAAATATATGCATCGCCGCAGATACTTTCATCTTTTTTCCATCATAGTTTCCACACAATATGATAGATGAGGTTAGAAATCATTTTAGTATTTCATCAATCGAAATGTGGCCTTTCAAACAAGCGTATTTTCTGGTGCCCTCTAAACCTTTTCTTCCAAAGTTGACCCTGCGCCTTATACGCCCATCGGTGCGCCTTATATGTCAAGTCAGATTGAGCCATAACTATTGTCAGAAATCACTGACTTTATTTCCTACCCCCCATAGATGAAGTAGTGCATAACCCCGGCCTCTACCGTAGCGCCTTATTATTTGGTCTGCTTATATTTGGAAAATTTTGATATATTATACGTATTTGAAAAACTTTTTTCATTCAATGAAGGTGCACCTTATACTCACAAAACAATATAATACAAAAGTTTGACAATACACCATTGATTGTGGGTGGGCCTTATACTCCGTTGCACCATATATGTATTTGGAAAACTTTCAGATATTTATAGTCCGGTGCGCCTTATATATATATATATATATATATATATATATATATATATACACACAGTAAAGCCACGTTCGGTTATATCGATAGTAATGCTTATTACGATACTATTTCTATGAACGCATGGAGAAAATTTACATGCCGCAGGATCGGATATATCGATAGTCCGGTTATATCGATATTTTTTCCGACTCACGAGAATATCGCTATAACGAGACTTTACTGTATATATATATATCATTTTGTGCAACTCGGCCTTAATGCTACCAATGTGTGTGTGTCTGTGTGTGTGTGCGTGTATGTGTGTATGTGTGTGTGTTTGTGTTTTTTCTCAGTCGCAGGCGCAAAAGTGAAAAGTGATGATAAAAAGGCTTGTGAGTTGAATTGGGGTCACAGTGGTCACGGACAAGTTCAGCATCTCCTCTGGAAAGCACGTCACTAAGGCTTGATTGACTTTTTTTTCTTGTTGTTCTTGATGGAAGCGTTTTGTTTCTTGCTCTTCTCATGGCAGATTATCAAAGTCCACTTTTTTTTTTGAAATACGAAAACCATGCAACCTCCAGTTTGTTGGAAGCAGACTTGTTTTTTGTTTTGTTTTAGGCACTGCCATCTTGTTTGAGGCGCTGACTGCGAGCCTTGTACACCTCGATGAGCAAATCTTTGACGTACTGAATCTCTCTTTCCACCGATTCGGCCTTGTCGCGAAGTTCCCTGTTCTGCCCTTCCAGTCCATGAAGTTCCTCTTCCAGAGAATCCAACTCGGCCCGTTTGCGCAGCCTGTACCTGCACACCAAAGGAGGTTTCCCACTTACATTTGCTTGCTTGCCTCACATCGAAAATTGAATCATATTCAAGAAAAAAAAAAAGAACCCATTACGCCCACTGTGTAAGCTCTCAGTCGTACAGGAGTGGTCCATCGATGAGAAGGTTTCTTCAGCCGTCATCTGTACAAAAGTGAAGGTTTCGGACGTTTCGCCTCCTATCCAAGAGGCTTCGTCAGCGAACTAAAGTCTGACTGGTCGTATCGGCCCCATTTATATATCCCTAATGTCCAGACCTGGTGGCGCCGGACACAGCTATGATAGGTCCCTACTCTCAGGTTGGGGGGGCGCGGGACCCCCCCCTTGTGGCCCCACTGATTGTTCCTACATTCCTGACTAACGATTGGCCTATTACACCCACTCCCCCCAGTATCACCTCATCAGCATAACGACCCTCATCAGCATTGCGAAAGTTGCAGTTATATATATATATATATATATATATATTTATATTATTTATATATTTATATATATATATATATTTTTTTTTGAATTATTATAAACCCACCTCTTCAAAATCACATTCTCCGTGTTGTTTTATCTCTTTTTTGATAATGTATCTGTGGTTTTATTGTGCTTGTTTTGTCATTGTAAAGTGTCCTTGAGAGATTTGAAAGGCGCTTCTAAATAAAATGTATTATTATTATTAATTATTATTATTATAATAAGGAATATGGAACGTTTCAGGGTGTCTCTCAGGATGATCTGAAAGGTGATAATAAGGCTACTTTCCTTTGGCACCAAACAAACTCCACGCCAACATTTGACATTGGGTAATAATGAAAAGATTTGAGTGAGCGGGCGACTTTGGGGCTTTACCTGTGAGCAGCCGTTTTGTTCTGATCCCTCTTCTTCTGTTTCCTCTCGCCGCCGGTGTTGAAGTCCAAAGCGGCGGCGGTCCCGACCACCAGCGCGGCCGACTTGATGGCGCAGGGCTCGTCCTTGAGCCTGTGGATGGGGGCGCCCAGCGGCGGCCCCTCGCCCTCCCCTCGGGACAAACACGGGTAACTTTGCTCGGCAAGGCATTGGGGGTAGAGGTAGTGGGCGTGCTGGACGGCCTCCGGGCCTTGCGACGGCTGCTCCAGGTCCACGCCCAAGCCGTGGTAGGGCTCGCCGTCGCCCGCCGACGGGTGGAAGTAGCCGTCGGCGGCCATCATTGTCTCACTGGCGTCTTTGGCGCAGTGCAGGAGCTCCAGTCCGCCGCCGCTGTCGTAACTTGCGTTGACCTTCAGGTTGTGAGCTTCGCGCCTGTGGTGGGCGTCGTAGGAGCAAAAACTTCGGGCGATCTCTTCGCTGCAAAACATCCCTTCGGAGAAACAATAGCTTTCCTCTTCCTTCAACGACAACGCGCATTCTCTCACCTTCTTGACGCCGGCCAGGCCGCTTTTGCTCACCGTTTTCAAGGTGGAATAGTGGTTGAGGGAAAAGTCGCCGCTTCCCGCGTAACTTGCTCTGGCGCCCCACGAATCAAGTCCGCCGTCCTCGCCGACTTTGGCCGACTCGGCGCCGTGGATCCTCCGCCCGCCGTTGTGGAGGTAACGGTGGTGGTGGTAGTTGTACGGCGCCGGGCGGGCCATTTTGGATCGGGCCGCCGGAGCGCTACAGAAACCGGCCAGGTCCAGATCCCCCGTCGCCAGGGTGACCACCACGGGGCCGGCGTCCGATTGGGGGGCCCCGTACGAGGCGTAGGGGAACTGGTAGTAAGACTGCGAGCTCATCGCCGGGCCGCCTTTGTCGCATTTGGAGGATTTGTCCAACTTGCCGGCGGCCGACGTGGACTCGCAGCGAAAGTAGTCCTCCAGCTGGGCCAGCTCCTCCTGCAATAGAGAGGTCATGACCTCCAGGTCCGAGGGCACCTTGACATCTTGTTCTAACGGCGAGGGCGGAAGGGACGAGCTGGGAGACGACGACTCTGCGCTTGACGCGAATGAAGACAGGTCAACTTTTTCCGTCATCCAATCGGAGTGACCATCACCTACCAAAACAAACATTCAGGTCAATCAAATCTCATTCCTTTACAATTTCGGTAAAAAAAAAATGAACACAAAAAAATACATCATGTAAAGGAGAAAAAAAATCAATCACGTTGAAATCAAGCAAAAGTAAAAAAAAAAAATCAAAAAACAAGAACTCCCAATAAAATCCAACGACTAACCGATCATCTGAAAATGATTGAACAGCATCGTCTGCATTGGATAAAAAAAACAATCCACTTAGCTGTACTCACTGTACGACATTAGTCCCGTGCTGCACTGCGGCGCCGATCTCGAGATGTGGAAAAATAAAAAAGCCTCTCGCCCGAAAAACTCACCAATTAAACGCCGCCTTTCCACTTGCTCCGCCCCCGTCGAGCGTCCTGATTGGCTGGGGCTAGCCTGCCGGAGAGGGAGAACGCCGAGTCCGGCGGTGAAAACGGGAGGAATTTTCCGGCGAAGGATCGACGCCGCCATTGTCGCGTCTGCCGCGATTAAATTGTGAAATGGATCCAATTGCGCAATTGATGGATGAAGTGGTCAAGGAAACACCTGAAGACCTGAAAAACAAACAAAAAAAACATTTTGTCTTTCAGATATGACAGAATAAATACAACTATTACAGAACAAATAATTAAATAAAATGAATTACACGAAAAACTGAATGTAAATAACGTTTTTTAAAGCCAATGCACAATTTAACACGTGAAGAAAAAGTTTTGGAAAGAAAATATGAAGTAAAACAATCGTCACTTATGTCATTGTAACAAATGAACAATAGCAGTTTGTGGAACAACACCCCAAAAAGTAAGCACAGTGATTTTTACACTCCATAGAAAATGTACTAACTAAAAAAAGCAAAAAAAAAAAAAAAAAAAACAATTACAAAATTATAACGTTAATATTTTTTTATGACAATGATCATGATGTTGCGTAACATGACTGATCGATCATTTTACCTGAAGCAACAATATCCAATTTAATCGTGGAAATAAAGTTTAAAATGACATTCTTATATCAAAGCAATCCAAAAATAAATAGTTTGTTAGTAAAAAGTCAATTTAAACTGAACAAAAAGTAAACATTGGTGTTCACCGCTAAGTGACCCCCCTACCCCCAGAAAAAAAGTTCCACTTACCCCATCGTTCCGTCTGTTGTCAAGTGCGTTGAACACGGTTTAGAAGGACGACGGAGACGAAGCCGCGTTTTAAAAAGCCATCTCTCTTCCCTTTTTGCAATTGTTGCTGAAGCGATATTAGACACTTGAAGACACAAACTTTTCAAGTCGCTTACTTCAACAACTCCAAACGCCCCGACCCGACCGCATCACATTTCATCAAATCACTCCGCACATTCCAGAGTCGTCCGTCTCTGACGTCATCAATTCGTCGGGATTTTCCCGTTACCGAGAGACTTCCACTCACTTCGTCGCTTCTTGCTTTACATGCTTTTTATTTTGCATTGACGCCTGAAAGAAAAGTAAAAATTAATAACTAATTACAAATTAAAAAAAACATTCACAGCGGAAGAGTGTCATGCAGCACAACAAAAAGTGTTCCTTTTAAATAAAAATAACAAATCCAATGCACGTCATCGTTTGTCATGTTGGACTATGCCACGCGTATTGTGCGTAAAAGTGGATTGCATGCAGGTCAGACGGCAGCACTAATTTTTCGTGCGTCTCGGCGGAAGGACACAGCGATTGCAGCGTGAAGGTGTAATTTTAGTTGCAGCCCTGTTGCATCAGATGAGCGGGCGGGGGGGGGGGGGTGCAAAGGGGCTCTCAACTCTCACTGCGGTCTCACCATTGGCTTAAACTACCAACTTTTTTGTTGTTTGTTTTGATTCTATTGGCCTAGCATCATTCTTACACTGATTGCTAATCGTTTCGCATGAGCACCAACCAGGGACAAATGTGTTCTGGAACTAAGAAAAGAATATCCTAGTCAGATATAATTAAACAGCTATTACACCTGAGCTTATTAAAAGTCTCTTTAATTTGATGCTTCTTTTTTTTTAAATTAACGATCAGGTTCAAATGAATGAGCAAGCAATGGTGGAATAGGAGATAGGGCCAAATACACAAGTTTCAAAATATAAAATTGCTAAAATGATGGCTGCATATGATTAACAAACACTTCCCCCTCTCAAAATGGTTTATATCTGTTTTGCTTCCTTTTTCAAAAAAATATTGACATATTTAGTTTTGAATGTAATATTTTTTTTGACATTATTCTGATTGTAATGCCATGATTGGTGAAGTGGCCGGGGCATTTGATCAGGATGCCTCCTGGATGCCTTCCTGGTGAGGTGTTCCGGGCATGACCCACTGGCAAAAGACGAGCCAGGACACTCTGGAGAGACCACGTCACCCAGGTGGCAGCCTTTGCCTTTTTTCCCCATTCACACCCAAATCACTTAGCCATCTAAATTGCTCCAAAAGAAGAAGAAAAAACATGTTAGCTGTCATATCAAGTCAAGCTGGAAGCTTGTTGGGGCTCAAAGGTCATCTGAACATCTCTCCAGATGGATCCACCTTGTTGACCCCGCCAGTCAGGTTCCGTTCGAATAGGACGTCAACACTGAACAGGCCCAGCGAGGGGGGGGGGGGCTTTAGGGGGTCGGGGGGTGTTTGATTAGATTGTTCCAAACGGCAAACATGCGTCGAGTGCTGGAGTCTCAAAATCAATGTCTTTGTCCACACACTCTTGCACTGAATTCCAACACACTCCACCTGCAAAAGTGCTACATCAACCAATATGGATGTCCTGCATTGTATTTTGTACAGCCGCCCAGACCCGTTTCATTTAGGAATTAACTCTTTCTTTCTGAGGAAAGAAAAGAGTCTAAGCTTTCTTACACTGCATTGAATGTTGATGTCGTCCTAAAACTCAATCTTCTGCGGGGCCTGGATTTTGAGTGACAATGCCAATAACCCTGGCGCTGGAGTGGACACATTTTTGCACAGGGTCTGGCAGTCAATGCGTTAATAGGACTCCTCGGTATGACCATTCAGTGTCAGGTCATTGTTTGTTTCACCCAGTCAGGTTTACTTCATCTTGTTATGTTGTCTTCCTGGTTTTGTTTACTACTATGGACCTTAAAATGTCATTCCAATGACACCCCCCCAAAAAAAGACATCCAAGCTAAGCCTATCGAAATGCACGGTCACTCTCCCAGTTCCCCAAGAGCTGCCGGGTTGTCAGCTCCGTCTCTGCATCTTGTGACCCTCGGGGCGCCTCAAGGGCATTTTGGGGGGGAAGGACAGACAGGTTGATGGCCGAAGCCAAACAAGTCTCACTTTGCTCATTAGTAAAAGCAGGATTGCTCTGCGTGCTCCCTGGATCCACTTTCTAAGCTTCTTCTAAGCTTCCCCCGCAAAGCAAAAGCTGATTGAAGCACCCGAGTCTTCCTGTTGCTATAGTAATAGGCAACCCTGGCTCACCCCCCTACCCCCCAAAAACATCTTTTTGGCAACCCTACCACGATGTCTTTTGCACCCCCCCTCCTCTGAGCTCTTCTAGCCTCCATTGTTGACAGTCTGCGTCTTTCTATATTTTGCCAAGGGTGCACTTTTTTATTATGCATGATGCGCCTCTTTAGTCTGGCATTAATTGCTAATCATTGCGGGTGTGGGAGAAAAAGAACAGGGGTGCTACGTGCAATACCCCTGCAAGAAAATAGCATCCCATCTGTTCCGTCAACTTCAAGGCGTGACTTTGGAAGCTCGAGAATGAAGAGCGGCTCGGAGAGATGCGTGCCTTGCTTCATTTACAAGCTTTTGGGTGTTTTACCCTCCTCCAATCATCTGCAGTAAAAAAAATGCCCAGAAACATACTTTTAACCGCATTTATTTTCCTTGACAAATCACCTTGATTTAAAAAAAAACTGAACAATTACCCATAAACATAATTCTGATCTGAAGTGTTTCCCTTACAAATCACCTTGATTAAAAATAAATAAATGATAAATAAATAAAAATTGTCCATAAACACACTTCTAATCTAATCTATTTCACTGACAAATCACCCTGATTAAAAAAATAAAATAAATAAAAATAAAAAATACAAATTGTCCAGAAACATAATTCTAATCCAAACTGTTTACCTTACAAATTACCTGGATTAAAAAAATAAAAAAATAAAAATAAAAAATACAAAATAAACATAAACATAATTGTAATCTAAACTGTTTCCCTTATAAATCACCGTGATTAAAAATAAATGATAAATAGAAAATAAAAATTGTCCATAAACATATTACTAATCTAACCAGTTTTCCTGACAAATCACCGTGATTTTAATAAATAAATAAAAATGATCCATAAACATTGTCCTAATCTAAAGTATTTCCCCTACAAATCACCTTGTATTAAAAATCATCTTTTAAAATGTATTTTTGAAAAAGTTCCTCTGGAAAAAATAGCGGCAAATGACATTTGGTATGTGTCAATGAGCAGTTGATCAAAGTCCAGACGATTTCTTCCAACGTGAATGTCATTTTTCCGTGCGCTTTTTGTGGCATGTTGGCCTCCCTCCCTTGCATGCGTGCGTGGTAGTGTACAAGCTAGTAAGACCTTCCCTTCCCTTCCCTTCCCTTCCCTCCACCCTCCTTGAAAGGCGCAGATGGCCAAAGGCAAAGGCAAAGGCAGTGGGTCCTCCACTCCACTCCACTCCACTCCAGTGTGGCGCGTTGGCAAGCCTTACGCCATCATTTCATCAGCAGCTGCTTCTTGTCAATCCAGCTTTGCGTGAGCTTTTTTACAAGACTTGGCAACTTGCAGAGCCGCCGACAAGCCATTTCGGCTGCGATAGTCCAACACTTTGTTTGAAACAGATTATTACAATCATTCCAGTTAGAGCAGAATTAAAAAAAACTGTCACGGTTTGCGAGGTGGTGATGGCGGGTGCGGATCCCAAAAAGCAGGCAGGAGGGAGCAGGAGGTTGTTTGACAAATTGTATTAAAATAAAGGTCAGCAGGAACAAAATGTAAAACATCAAAATCATCTGAATGGAAAAAATACAAAGTAGCAAAAGAAGACCAAAAGTAAAAGTCCGCCAAGGTTAAACAAACACATACACAATGCATGCAGCAACCAAGCAGCAAACAATGAACCGACACCGGATGGTCGTGCCGGGTGTCCTTTTAAGTGACAGTGATTATAACGACCAGCACCTGCGAGGCTGCCGGCAGGGCTGACGTCGCTACCCGTTGGTCGCCAATCTGATCGGGACGACCAGCACCTGTGCAGGTGCAGGCGAGTGGACCTCTGTTGGGACTTCTGGAAGCAGCCCCTTGAAGGGCGACCAACAGGTAGCGACGTCAGCCCTGCCTGCAGCCTCGCAGGTGCTGGTCGTTTCATCACTGACACTTAAAAGGACACCCGGCACGACCATCCGGTGTCGGTTCATTGTTTGCTGCTTGTTGGCTGCATGCATTGTGTACGTGTTTGTTTAACCTTGGCAGACTTTTACTTTTGGTCTTCTTTTGCTACTTTGTATTTTTTCCATTCAGATGATTTTGATGTTTTACATTTTGTTCCTGCTGACTTTATTTTAGTACAATTTGTCAAACAACCTCCTGCTCCCTCCTGCCTGCTTTTTGGGATCCGCACCCGCCATCACCACCTTGCAAACCGTGACAAAAACAAACAAGAAGGATGAACGGATTCACTGCCATTCATCGATTTATTTGGGAATTTAAAATATGACATAAGAGCGTCATTACCCAATTTGTTCGGGTTTTTGTTTTTCGTGCTTGGGTACCGATAAAGTACTGGCCATGACCTCTTTCCACCAGGGGGCAGCATTTCCTTTTTTTCCATGTTAGCACTTTGTTCCAACTTCAGCTGTTGTTAAAGCACGATAAAAACCCATTTCCTCTCTTAACTTCTTTTTTATCTAGCTATCTATCTGGCTATGTAGCTAGCCTTCTAGCTACCGAGCAGGCTACATATCTAGCTAGCTGGCTAGCTAGCTGGCTACCTAGCTAGCTATCTATTTGCTATCTATTAGCTATCTACGTAGCAGACTCTCTAGCTAGCTAGCTATTATCTATCTACCTACCAACCTACCTATCTATTTGCTATCTATCTAGCTGGCTATCTAGCTAGCTATCTATTGGCTATCTAGCTATTAGCTCGCTAGCTAACTTTCTATCTATTTGAGTTATTCCGGGTTGAGTGAACGCTGGTGCGTGTGGCTGCCGCTGCTCACCCACAGAAAAATTTCTTCTGTGACTGTAAAGTGACCTAGAGAGTTTTGAAAGGTGCTTATAAATGAAATGTGTTGCTATTATTATTATATGTATTCTATTGTATATTGTACAGCCGCCCACATTTGAAGCTCATATTTCGTATATATTTCGTTTTTCTACTTTCATTCCTGTCATCACTTTGCTGTTGTGAAATGTAAATTTCTCCAATGCGAGACTAATAAAGGCAAATCCAATCCAATTAAGCTACAGATCCATATAACTTTTTTTCTGATGAAAGAAGAGAGTCTAAGTTTTCTTACACTGTATTGAATTCTTATGTAGTCCGCACACTCCATATTCTGTGGGTCCTGGAATTGGAGTGAAAATGAGCAAAACCCTGGCACTGGATTGGACACATTTTTTGCACATGGTCTGGTAGTGACGAGTAAAAAAAAAAAAGGGAATTGTGCATAGGCGTGTTTGAATGATGGCTGGCCTATTGTTTTGCTAAGTGTTCCGTGAGGAGAGAAAGCTTTGTTCTCCTCGCATCTCTGCGATGGGGAAGCGGGAGCAAAATAAGGCCTCCTAATCAGGAAAGCCTTCATTTACACTGGCACTCTTGAGTCAAATGAATGACTTTAAACAGCAATGTTAGATTGTGACATGGTGCTAATTAGACTTTGGCGATGAGGGAGTGTGGAAGAAGATCAAATAGGAGTGCCATCCCATTGATAGACACTCCACACGGTCTTGTCTTGATATCATCAGTGGACTGCAAGTGAGATGGCTGAGAGAGACAAGCTAGCATGCTAGCGTGCGTGCGTGTCACAACACACGCGACATTGACACAGCCAGAAAATCATTCACATTCATTCAAATTAAAAATCGTCAATTACTCTCAGTGCAGCCTATGACTGATTGGGTGTGGAAGAAAAGTTTGGTTAAAAATAAATAAATAAATAACTGAGCAGATAAGTAATTAAATAAATAAATAACTGAGCAAATAAATATCTGAGCAAATAAATAAATAGAATAGATAAAGACATAAATAAATGAGCGAATGAATGAATGAATGAATGAATCAATCAATCAATCAAGCAAGCAATCAACACACAAATAAATAAATAAATAAATAAATACATACATACATAAATAAAAACAAATAACTGGCCAAATAAATAAATACAATAAATATAGATATAAATAAATACATAAATAAAACACTCAACTAAATAAACAAATAAGCAAATAAATACATAAATTAATAAACAAATACATAAATATATGAGCCAATAAATGCATACAACCAAATTAATTAATTAATTAATTAATTAATTAATTAATTAATGCAGTAAAACCTAAAAACAATCATTTAAATTACCAATAAATTGTGAGAAAAATCAACACCAAAAAAATCTGTTGTGCCTGAAAAGGAACTAAAAAAAAAAGAGTCCTGTCTGTCCTATTTGATATCATGTGGCTTCATTTGACGAGATTGAAAAACGTGCTGGAAAAGGAAAAGGATTGCTCCAGCTTTGCTCTTTGAAGACATGACACAATCAGCATGGCTGCCCTTCATGAAATGTCTTCCTGCTGAATGGAAGCCTACGATTGGATTTTGTCGCCCTGGGTGGAAATTCAAGCAGGAGTACGTACGTGCGTCGACAACCCCGATGACTTTCCATGTGGAGAAATTCACATTACTCAACGACTCTTGTGTCAGCTAACAACGTTGCAATTTACCAGCATGGAGCTGTTTGTCAAATAATGGCTAGATCTTCTACCTGAAGATGACAGTTTAACAGGCTGTGTCTGTTCACCTCAGACTGACCCCAGATTGTCTGTGCTTCCATTGTGGGCCTTGTGTTCGGCCAACTAAGCATAAAAGAGCATGAAATTTTGAAATAGGATGACTTTGACTCTGTCTTTTCTCTCTGATTCTCATAAATTGGAGTTGATTTGAGTCCAATTTTGAAATGGTCAAACTGCCCCTGTGTGACATTCATTTCGTCTGTGACGAAAATTGCCGGCAATGGCGCTCATGGCCCGCTGCTGCGCCACCCGTGTGGATTTATTTTTGTCCCCCGCGCTTTTGGAATACAGTCTTGTGAAGAGATTGGTGTCAAAAATGAAACAAAAGGCTTTGCTTGAGCGACTTGAGCGAGGCCCGGAGGCGCAAGCGTCTCCTTCGAACATCGGCGATGGGCGTGCGGCGCCTCTCGCTGTCTTTTTGCGACGCACTGGAGGAGGATTTTGCCGCTGCCTTTTCCATGTCTGACAACGTGTGCTGATCGTGAGTCCCTTGGACACATTTAAATGAGTCCATCGAGCTCATCAAAAAGCCCCCCGTATGTAATGTATGTATGTAAATAAAGGGAAATGCTGCCCCCTTGTGGAAAATAAACATCGCCAGAGGTCTGACCAATGCTTTATCGGCACCCAAGCATGAAAAAACAAACCCGAACAAATTCGGGAGTGGCGCTCGACGACATATTTTCAATTCCCGAATAAATGTATTGAATGGCAGCGATTGAGTTACTAACTAAAGCATTGTGAATACAGTGATACCTCGGTTTACGAAGCCCTTGGCTTACAAACCTTTCGGTTTACGAACGTTACATTTATGAAAATTTAACCTTGGCATACAAACTATTTTTTGGGATACACACAGAGTGCCACAATGAGTGATGTGTCGTTTGCAAACGAGCCCATTCTCCTAACAAGAAAATGGCAGCCGAAAAAGGCTGAAAAGCTTTTTTTGTCCTCTATTCCCCGCCCCCAGTCTTCGGTAAAAGCCACATGATTGGTCAAGAACGCAGCAGTGGGGGGAGGAGGGTTAAACATTAAAGAGACAGGCAGATGACAGAGAGAGTAAGAAAAGGGATAGAAAACAGTGACATTTGGACTGGTTTCAACTTTGATAGTTCAAAGGCAGAGTACACTTGATGCAAAAAGATAAACAGAACACAATTGATGAGGAACTAGGTCAAATGATCGCAGAGAAAGCACCTACAAGGGATCATTTCTCAAGATGGTGAAAGAAGGCTACGTTCCTCATCAAGTGTTTAATGCTGATGAAAGCGGCCACTCCATTCCACCAAGCCATCAACGACCATCACAAAGGTCAATAAAACCACTTTATTATATAGTACAGTTTATTTCTTTCATTATAATACCATAGCAGGCTTATTATACATAAAATAAGAGATATTGTGTGTGGTTTTAAGGCTTAGAAAATTTGAAAGTAGAAAATGATGTTTTATGCGGACCTGGGAACGGATTATTCTCATTTTAATGGTTTCCTATGGGAAATGAATTTTTGGGATACACACGTTTGGCCTTACACACTCGAAGCAGATTTTCATGACGCAGGAAGAGAAGTCCGTCCCGAGGCAATGAGCCTATGAAAGATCAGCTAACCGATAGGCTAACCCTCCTTCCTACAGTCCTTATGGAATGTGACTCTTCCTCCCACCTGCTCCCACTCCATTCCATCAAGCCATCACGACCATCACAAAGGTCAATAAAACCACTTTATTATATGGTACATTTTATTTCTTTCATTACAATCCCATAGCACATTTATCGTACATAAAATGAGGTATATATTGTGTTTTGTTTTAAGGCTTATTTCGTTGAAAATGATATTTATGGGAACGGATTATTCTCATTTTAATGGTTTCCTATGGGAAATGAATGTTTGGAATAGACACTTTTCGCCTTACACAGACTTTCTGGGAACCAATTAAGTTCGTAAGCCAAGGTATCAGTGTAATCCCATTGAGCCATTTGATGACAAATTGAGTCTGGCAAAGAGACAAAAGCGCTGGCAGGCAGGCAGGCAGGCAGGCGCCATTTCCCAAGCTGCTCTTTCCCTCGCCAGTCATTGACTTGATTTGCCCGTTTTCATTTGGGGACCATCTGCAGCAAGCAGGTTGCGCGCCGTGTCACAAAAAGCCTTCGCTGCAGGAAGCTCGCCGCTTAACACTGTGTTCACAGCTTCTCACTCAAGATAAAAGCGTTTGGGGCAAATATTGGCTTGCGTGATTGAGCATGTTTTGGTCCGACCAGGATCAATGAGGAGGAACGATTCACTGCCTTTTTTTAGTGGCCTTTTGATCAGTTAGTTTCCTCCATGTCATATGTCAGCGTGTTAAAATGGATGACTGGAACAAAAAGCTTGTATGGGAATCAAATGTGGCCTCAAAACACGCTTGAAAAGCTTGAAAATGTGGATGTCAGACGTGTACATGGCAAGCGGATCGTTTGGGCTCCACCCAGACTTTGGGTGCGCCGCATTGCCATTGATGTGCCGTCGTGAGCTGTGGGACACGCGCGTGTTGGCTTTCAGCCCTTTCAAGGCCTCTCAAGGTTCCGCTTAAAGCCTCTTCAAGCGCCTCCTGGCGAGATTCGGCGGCGGCGCCATTGAAATGCAGATGGCGGCGGCGCCGCTTTGCGATTGAGATGCATCACTTGCCGACGTCTCATGACCTTGAACGCAAAGTCAAGGAGAAGTGACACGCCCACCTGGCCAGGGCAGGGAATTCCCGCCAACGTCCCCACCCGCCGCCGCCGTGACGAAATCCTTCCATGTCAATCGAAGGAGACGCAAACGAGAGGCCATTTTGCTGCTAAGCAGGTCATTAGCGCCGATTTGGCGATTCCTGGAAATGAAGCGGCGGCGCATCTCGCATCTCCGAGCGCTCTTGGAGCCGCCTTGCCGAGTGGCGCCGGCGGCTAGAAACGGGGTGCGGAGTTCCCCCCTCGCTTCCTTGCTGATGAAACCAAGTGCAAGCGTGTAGCGCAGGGGCGGAAGACGCCCGTCGTCCAATCGCAAGCGATCTAGCGAGCAAGCGGCCTGCCTTGCAAAAGAGAGACGACGCTCAAGTGCTGCGCTTGGCATTTCTCAGCCAACCGGCTCGGACCGCTTGTTTGTTTTGTTTTGTTTCTTTATATAAGGTGCCGCCGGCTGCAACTCAAAAGTCGCCATCTGATTTTTTTCCCCCTTGTTTTTGTCCTTTAGACAAACACGAGAGCAAGTTGAAGGGGGTCGCCCATATTTTCCTTTGTATAAGGTACACCCCTAATGAATGGTGTATTTTCAAACATTTTTACATATACTGTGATACCTTGGCTTATGAACTTAATTGGTTCCCAGAAAGTCTGTGTAAGGCGAAAAGTGTCTATTCCAAACATTCATTTCCCATAGGAAACCATTAAAATGAGAATAATCCGTTCCCATAGATATCATTTTCAACTAAATAAGCCTTAAAACAAAACACAATATATACCTCATTTTATGTACGATAAATGTGCTATGGGATTGTAATGAAAGAAATAAAATGTACCATATAATAAAGTGGTTTTAATGACCTTTGTGATGGTCGTGATGGCTTGATGGAATGGAGTGGGAGCAGGTGGGAGGAAGAGTCACATTCCATAAGGACTGTAGGAAGGAGGGTTAGCCTATCGGTTAGCCGATCTTTCATAGGCTTATTCCTAGGGACGGACTTCTCTTCCTGCGTCATGTAAATCTGCTTCGAAATCTTTTTCCAAAAAAGGCCGCTTTCATCAGCAATGCGCTTCAATTCCAAGCTGCAACCATTCCGCATATGCATGAGCGCAAATGCTGATGGTGTCAATATTATACAAATATAAAATATCAAAAAATAGGTGGAAATATACTTTTGAAATCAAAGACTCCAATGGCGTTTTGTTCTTGATTGTTGTCCATTTTATTTTTCAGAACAATTACATTACTCTCATGGCGACTTTGAGCTTCTTACAAACACACCATACAAACACAATGTTGTTGAAAAATGAATTTTTAAAATGTATCATCTGCTAATTTATGTTGAAAAAAAACATGGATTTGTCAAGCCTGTTGAAAGAGTGACGGAGGAGTCAGACTTTCTTGCTTCCAGTGAGGCGGACATATGACAACATTTCCAGTGTTGGCGCGCAGCAGCGAGAACCAACACGTGAAATTTCACATTTAGAAAAGAAAGGGACACAGAAAGGGAAGGAAGACCATTTGCAATCACGGGCGTTCCCACAAAATACAAACATCGGAAGAAAAAGAAAGAAAGTTGGATGAACTTATCGGCTTCCAGATATCAATCTGAGTTGGCTCCTCCCTCCGTGGTTATTTAAAGCTGGTTGACAACATCACCTGGAAAGAAAACGTCACAGCATACACACACACACACACACACACACACACACACACACACACACACACACACACACACACACACACACACACAGAGAGAGAGAGAGAGAGAGAGAGAGTGAGAGAGCACATTTTCCCTTCAAGAAGATCCATGTACTGTACTTACTTTGCGTACAGGGCGAAGTGTACTCTGTCACTGCCACATCACCTGCATACAAGATCATCCTTCAGTGATCCCAAGAAGGGAAATTCAAGTTTTGCAACAAAACATACCAATACATATAAATTAAAGAGACTAAAAAGTGTCTTGAATAAGAACATTTGTGACATGACAAAAAAAGGAAATGAATGGAGCGGTGGATGATTTTACTTGTCTGGTAGTAGTCGTAGATTTTCACCACGGCTGCTTTCAGGTTCCTGACAGGGACGTCCTGCTCCAATGTCAGGCTGTAAAGCACCTTCTCGCTTTTCTTCAGCTGCAAACATCAACACGTACGTCGTACAAATTTCATATCGGATTGGAAGATTGCCACAATATCCATCTTTCTGGCTGTTGACTACTTTTCCCAATGTACACCCACTGAAAGAAGATGTCTTGCTCAAGTCCACCAGGGCTGGTCTTGAATGGCTACGTTTGTCCTTGTAGATGCTAAATGTGAATTTTGACGATGGGAATGCGCTGATTTCCATCTTTCAATCCAAAACATTGAAAAGAAATTCTTACCCCAGCCAAGTAGATGTTGAGATAACCTTCATCCTGGTCCACTCGCTTCACCGAGCGGTCCTTCCTTAACTGGAGGAGGACAGCGTGAAGCGCCATCGGCGTGGTTCAAATGATCAAAGGTGACAAAGAAGAAGAAGACAAAATGGCAACTTACATCCTCCAGAGAGTTTTTCTCCAAAACGTGCCCAGACAAAAGTTTGACGTTAATGATGAGCATGTTGGTCTCTTCCCTCCTGCCCTGATAACTGGAAAAAAAACAACGCAATGCTTTCTCCACAACTTTAGTCAAATCATAAAATGAAATGAAAAGATATTCGACTGTATTTTCCGGTGTATAAGCCTCCATTTTCAAAATAAAATAGAAGAAAACGACGATATCTGAGATGCTATGGTTTGAACAGCAAGTCTTGAAAATCAACGAGAGTCAGACAGATTTTTCCAGCCTCGTTGGCTTTTTAAATGAACGTATTTCAGAAGGCGCACCGGAGTATAAGGCACACCCCCAATCAATGAAAAACAAAACAAAAAACATTTTCCAAATATATTATATAAACATATACAGTGATACCTCATCTTACGAACTTGATTGGTTCCCAGAAAGTGTGTGTAAGGCAAAAGGTTCGTCTGCCAAACATTTATTTCCCATAAGAAACCATTGAAAATGAGAATAATTCGTTCCCAGGTCCCCATAAAACACAATATTCTACGAAATAAGCCTTAAACCTACACAAAATAGACCTTATTTTATGTATAATAAATGTGCGATTGTATTGTAATTAAAGAAATAAACTGTACTGTATGATAAAGTCGTTATTATTATAAAAGGCTCTGGAGTTATGTGAGCTTGAAATGAGGGCGGTTGTCCGAAATACAAAACATTACATCCATCTTGGTTGATATAGCGCTTGAACAACAGCTGAAGCTGCAACAAAGTGCTAACATGGAAAACAAGGAAAATGCTGCCCCCTTGTGGAAGGGGAAAAACATTGCCAGAGGCCACGGCTCGCGCTTTATCGGCACCCAAGCATGAAAAAACAAAAGCCAAACAATTTTCGAACCCCAAATAAATTGGTGAATGTCGGTGGATGAGTTAAGTACAATGTCATGGTGCGAAAAGACATTTGATGCTTGATTGTAAGCGCCGTACCTGGCATGGACGAAGAGGACGATCTGAGGCCTGCTGGCTTTGCACTTGGACATGACGCTGGCCGACATATTGAAGGCGGAAAAGTCGGCAGGAGGCGGGATGTTGTAATGCATGGAGATCTGGAAAGGAACAACCAAGGAACACCTTTCAGGTTGACTGATCCACAGCTGTAAAGGACCCTTTGATCCTCTCCTCTTTCATCTAGAACTGCTTCATGTCACAAAGAGGGTACAGCAAGTGCTGAAGAATGTCACATTATTTGTTATTTCGTTTTTTTGTTGTATGTTTTTTACTTCAAGATGGCACGGCCAGAGTTGATGGATCCCTTCCCAGCAGCTCCTGTCTTTTGTTTTCTTTCCTTTCATAACTTTGTTGCTGTGAAATGTTAATTTCTCCACTGCGAGACGCATAAAGGTCCATCCAATCCAATTCCCGAAACGTTGCTTGTGTACCTGTGCCAGAACGCAACTCTGCCCCTCGGCTTCGATGGCGTATTCTCCAGGGACGTCGCTGAGCTTCTCCTCCTGGTAGAGGAGCCGATTGCTCTGGTCCACCACAAATTCCTTGTGGAGACCTCCCAAGGACGTCACCGTCACCGTGGTCTTGCCCTCAACGCTGTAGGTGGCGGCGCCGTATTTGGCCAGCGCCTGGAGGGCCACCACCGTGTCCTGAGGGGGGCAAGCGTCAAAAGCCTCTCCAAACTCCCGCTCGCAGCTTCGCTTACCTGGGTGGAAGAGAAGCCTCCGTAGGGATTTTGCTGCTGCGTGAGCCAGCGCACGATGCCGGAGCCGTAGTCCAGTCCGAAATCCGGCGACAGGGGAGGCCCGGAGACCAGCGCCAGGAGCACATAGGAGGTGATCTCCACCTCCAGAGAATCCACTCCTTCCCCAGAGACGCCCCCTCGCCGCCAATGGCGCCTTCCGCCTGCCGCAACATCAACGCGGATCACGGAATGGAAGTCCAAGATGGCGCCCGAGTACGTAGCCATGAGCAAGTGCTCTCACGACCTTTGCTTTTTTTGTTGTTTATCAACATTTTTGCCCACGACATTCATCAAGGAGGAGACTGCGCCTTTTCGGTAGCACCAATGTGCTATGGAAGGAATGTAATTTCAGCATTTTCACCGTTGTCACGTTGGACAGTCCAAGGCTGGGTGGAGCCAGCCACCAGAAGAAAAGAGCTTCTGTGGATCGGTCGCGGCTTGGAATTGAAGCGGATTTACAGCACATGGGGCAGGAAATGTGAGACAATCTCTTTTGGTCAGCTTCATGTTTGCTTTCAACATTTAGCTTGTAGCAAACGTGCACATTCCACCATGACGTCCTTGATCCACTGGTGAAAAGGACGCTTTACAGTCACGGGATAAGAACTTTTGTGTGTGTGTGTGCGGGTGAGCAGTGGCACTATTTGCACCAGCGTTCACTCTACCCGGAAGTAACATAGCAGCAAAGTGATGAGAGGAAGAGGAAAGGAAAGAAAGAAGTAGAAAAACAAAATACAGGAGCTGCTGGAGGGGCAGCCACTCCATCCCGAAGTCAGAAAACTAAATAAAATAGAGAGTCATTCATTCTTCAGCACTTGCTGTACCCTCTTTGTGACATGAAGCAGTTCTAGATGAAGAGGTGAGGATCAAAGCATCCTTTTCAGCAGTGGAGCAGGGACGTCATGGTGGAATGTGCCCGTCTGCTACAAACTAAATGTCGAAAGCTAACACCTAGCCCTAGCATCCATTTTGACTGCAAGATGGCGCCGCAAGAGTGTCTGCCTTTACAGCAGCTCCTGTATTTTTTGTCTACTTCTTTCTTTCCTTTAATCACTTTGCCGCTGTGAAATGTTCATTTCTCCACTGCAAGACTAATCAAGGCTAATCTAATCTAATCCAATCCGAACCAGAATGAGTGTGGATTGGTGAATTGAAAAGGTCCAAAAGCAAAAACAATTTGAAATGTACCCGTTGTGGTGGACTTGTGGTGCAAGTAGGTGATGAGTTTGAGCCTCATCTCTTCATCCTTCGCCAGGGTGAAGGTGTAGGACATCAGCGCCGTGGTGTACAAGTTGTCCGTCCGGCCGGCTGCCTTCTTCAGGCAATCCAGGCCCCCCTGGATCGCAGAATCCTGTGACGGAACACACGCAAAGAAACGTGTCAAAGTCAAGGCCCGGGGGCCAAATCTGGCCCATCACATCATTTTATTCGGTCGCCGGAAGCAAATCAAATTCCATGCTCATCTATCGAGCTAGCTAGCGAACAGGCTAGCTAGCGAACAAACTCGCCAGCGAACGAGCTAGTTAGCTAGTTCTCTTTCTAATCGGCTGCCTGGCTAATCCCTGACATCACAGGTGTCAAAATCATGGCCTGGGGGCCAAATCTGGCAACAAAAAAAGACTTTGCTAGCCCTGATATCGAGGACAGAAAACCAACAAAGGCTAAAATCACAGCTAAAAAGGTGGGACTGACCTCAACATGGCCACATTCGCACACTAAAAATGAAGAGGCGGCTAAACGTGATGTTTTCCAAAGGGGCGTGGCGTGAAGCTTTGTGCACTGGAGCCCCTCAAAGGGGCGTGGCGTCTCACTCACGTCAACGTTGGCGTCCACTTCCAACAGGGCGGCGACCACATAAGCCGTGAGGGACACGTCGTCACTCACTCCTCCCTGATGAGACATGAAAAGAAGCAATCAAAGATTCCATTTTGCTCCTCAGACATCAACTCGTTCGCTGCCAGGGTTTTTGTCATTGTCACTCCAATTACAGGACCCACACAATATTGGCTTTTAGGACTACATCAACATTCATGCAGCGTAAGAAACCTTAGACACTCTTCTTTCATAAGAAAAAAATGAGTTAATTCCTAAATGATATGAGTCTGGAGTTATACGAGCTTGAAATGAGGGCGGTTGTACAAAATACAATACAATACATACATATTGATTTATTTTCCAGGACCCACAGAATATTGACTTTTAGGACGACATCAACATTCAATATGGCGTAAGAAACCTTAGACTGTATTCTTTCATGAGGAAAAAAAGAGCTAATTCCTAAATGATATGGGTCTGGAGTTATATGAGCTTGAAATGGGGGCGGCTGTCCAAAATACAATGCAATATTGGTTTAGATAGCGCTTTAACAAGAGCTGAAGCTGGAACAAAGCGCTAGCATGGACGACGGGCAAATGCTGCCACCTCGTGGAAAGGAAAAAACAGTGCCAGAGGTCTGACCAGCGCTTTATCGGCATTCAAGCAATAAAAAACAAAAGCCGACCAAATTAGGTAATGGCGGTGCACGTCATACTTTTCAATGACTGAATAAATTGGGCAATGGCAGCAAATGAGTTCAACTTGCAATCAAAGACAAATGCTAACACACAATCGATTGGTCGCCGTCACATCGTGGTTGTCAACTGTGGGGTTGGTCATCGTGTGTGAGCGGACCGATTGTCACCATCACCTTCATGCCGTTGTGGAAGAGTTTGCCCACGGATTGGAAGCAGCCGTCACTCCCTTGCTTGGAGGACAACCACCTTTTGGCATCGGAAATGTGCTTGGGATCCACAAAGATGTACGACCTCGCGCCGCCAAACGACTTCATCACAAAGGTGGTCAGCCTGAGGACATCCACACATCAAGAGATGGAGAGAGAGAGAGAGAGAGAGAGAGAGACATTTCAAAAGATCACAAAGAAGAAAGTGCCTGTGGCGCTAAGCCCAAATTTTGGAATCATTGCGCAAGCAGCTTGTGTGTGATCTGAAAAGAGTTGAGCTCAATCCAACCGAGGGGCCGCAACAACTTTCAGCAGCAAATATTAACATCAATTCAATATTACAACAGTGTGACAACTACAGGATTTGTTGTTACAACAAGCAAAAAATATTCAAATATACAGTGATACCTCGGTTTACCAACCCCTTGGTTTACAAACTTTTCGGTTTACAAACGTTAAATTGATGAACATTTAACCTTGGCATACGAACTATTACTACTACAATGAGCGATGTGTCGTTCGCGAATGAGCAGGTTCTCCTAACAAGAAAATGGCAGCCCACTCATTTTTGTCTTCTATTCCCCGCCCCCAGTCTTTGGTTAAAGCCACCTGATTGGTCAAGAAGGTAGCAGTGGGGGGGGGGGGGTACAGACAGAGAGAGAAAAGAGATAGAAAACAGTGAAATTTGGACTCGTTTCAACTTTATTGATAGTTCAAAGGCAAAGTGTAGACTGCAAGGTTAAAATATCCCATCAATCAGGCTCCACAAATAACCCGCGCAAGCCATCTGTACACTTGATGCAAAAAGCTAAACAGAACACAATTGATGCGGAACCAGGTCAAATGATCGCAGAGAAAGCACCATTTGTCAAGATGGTGAAAGAAGAAGGCTGCGTTCCTCATCAAGTGTTTAATGCTGATGAAAGTGGCCACTCCATTCGGGGATATTTTGTGTAGTTTTAAGGCTTATTTACTAGAAAACTCTGTTTTACGGGGACCCGGGAACAGATTATTCTCATTTGAATGGTTTCCTATGGGAAATGAATTTTGGGGATACACACTTCTCGCCTTACACACTCTGTCTGGGAACCAATTAAGTTCCTAAGTACACGGGAAAATACGGTAGTTACTATTTCTTCACATGCCTTTTTTTTTGCCCAGTCCTATTTCATCAACGCAACATACACAAGCCGTTCCGTCACATCTTTTGTTGCAAATAATAAGGTGATGGGACACTTGAGTGGTTGTTCCGACAACAGCCACCCCCGTACGTACGCACCAAGTGCCAAACTTCCCAGCATCCCTTTCAGCCAGAAACATAAATAAATGAATACATGAATAAACATTTGTCCAATCCTCCCCAGGCGATGCGCTTTAAGCACATTTGAAGCAAATGTTGGCATTTTCCGCCTGCAGCCCCCCCGAAAGTAAACGGCTGGATTTGGATTTGTCTGCTCGGCTGCCATTTTGACTCTCCTATCAAACGAAGTGTCAACTTGGAAGCGGAATAAAACAAAAGCAGCAAGTACTTGAAAATGTTCACAAACATCTGATGATGTAGCTGTTGCGTCATTTCTTCTCATATTGAGTTTTTTTGTTTTGGTCATTTCCGATTATCATCCAGCAGTGACATCGGTGACAAGCTCAGATACAAGGCAAATATTTTTCTGACAGTAAATTCAAAGTGTGAAGATGACTTCATGAACATCGCCAACATGCAACTTTCCTCCATGGTGGAATTACAAAAATCCAACTGCAATATAATCATATAAAAACCCCAAAGGGTGAAATGTTGCACCACTTTATGTTTTACAATCAATAAAGTCAGAAAAGGGATTATTGCCACCATTGTACTGCCATTTTTTTGAGTGATTCCATCACGGTGAACTAAGCACAAAATGAAAAAAGATTTCCGATTGTTGCAAAAGAGCAAAACAGTGTTTCTCTCGCTTCTGTCTAGTGTGATGCGAACGTCAGGCTTCCATTGGTCTCCCGTGGGGTCCCGTGGTCTCCTTCAGGCCCACCAAACCCTCGCCGGCTTCCAGCAACACACGCCGGATCATAAAACGTGCCTGCATGTGAGCCTGTCTCCAGTTCTTGTTCTCGGGAGTGTAAAACTCCAAAGCCAGTAGTCCTCCTCGCACCATGCTTAACCAGTTCACATAGAGCACATCCTCAGCGTATAGTTTGTGTAGTTTTAAGGCTTAGAAAATTACAAAGTAGATAATGACCTTTTATGGGGACCTGGGAACGGATTCCTCTCATTTGAATGGTTTCCTACGGGAAATGAATTTTTGGGAGACACACTTTTCACCTTCCACACTCTGTCTGGGAAGCAATTAAGCTTGTAAGCCAAGGTATCAGTGTACTAATCCCTTGAAATTGCTAATGCTAATCATTGACCACTGACCAGGTGTTGCCTGACGCGTCGCTCTTGCCAAAGGCGCTGTAGGAGCCATCGTCGTGCTTGTAGGTGAGCTCCCTTTGGTATCCTGCAACATACACACACGTGCACTTGTCCATTGGGAATTTCTCCATTGTGAAATCTGATCTGATCTTGTTTTTTTTTTTCCTTCCGTGGTGGCCATCGAAGACTCACCACTCTGGAGGAAGCGCGTTGCCCTGTGAAGAATGTCATCAGTCAGTTGAGCGGTGCTTTTCAGGTAGTTGAGAATGAAGACGTTGGGGGCAAAGAGCAACATGTTCTGCTCCCCGCAGCCATAGGGCATCGCTAGCAGTTTGTCCAGGTTCTTCATGGCTCGGCCCATCAGGTCACCTTCAGCAAGAAAAATCAAATCAAAGAAGCCGGACAGGTCTCGCAAGAGACGTGGTACAAGTACTCTTCTCTAGCGTGAGCAACATTTATTTATTTACAGTGAGACCTCGGCTTACCAACGCTTTAGCTCACCAACTTTTCGCCTTACTTGCATTACATTCACGAGAATTTAATCTTGGCATACAAACTAGTTTTCGGTGGACGAACCAAACCACATTGGTGGCTGGCGGACTAGTTTTCCACACCACCTTTCTTTGAGTGCAGATGTGGTTTGTTATCGAGTGGCATACTTTTGCTATTATGGGAGCGAAAAAGACCCCACCTCAGGCTTGTGTTAAGCCTAAGAGGACACAAAAGAAAATGACGGTCGAGGAGAAGAAGGAGATCATCGAAAAACAGGAGCGAGGTGTGCGTTTGTGTGACTTGGCGTCCCTGTACCAGGATGCTAAGTCGACCATTGCTATGCGTGGCTAAGGGTGTTTCTGTGTTGTCTAAGGCAATAGTAGAGGTTGAAAACTTTCTGTTGATTTGGATTAATGAAAAGCGGCTAGCAGGGGACAGTGTGAGTGAGGGTATTATCGCCAAGAAAGCACAGCAACTTCACTCGGATATCATCAAGAGGCAACAACATCAATGACCATCACAAAGGTCAATAAAAGGACTTTATTATACAGTACAGTTTATTTCTTTAATTACAATGTAATAGCACATTTATTATACGTAAAAGAAGGTATATTTTGTGTCGTTTTAATGCTTATTTAGTAGAAAATGATGTTTTATGGGGACCCTGGAACGGATTATTCTCATTTTAATGGTTTCTTATGGGAAATAAATGTTTGGAAGACAAACGTTTGGCCTTACAGACATTTTCTAGGAACCAATTAAGTTTGTAAGCCGAGGCATCACTGTATTTATTTATTTATCTATCGATCTAGTTATTTCTTTTTACCAAGAACAGAGACAGTGGCTCTAGCAGATGCGGCAACAAACATTTCTGGCATGAGGAGAGAGATGTTCTTTACCACCGGTCCCTCTGGCAACAAAGAGAATGGAAAAAGAGTTAGCAAATGACGGTGATATTTCATGTAGCGGCCAAAGAATCCATTTTCAAATGCATCAAAAACAGAGAGTTTCAAAATGGTGTCTGGCAAAAACCGTACCTGCAGGACAGAGGAGGGCGTTGTGACTGACCGACTGCGGCGTTCCTTCCGCCTGCAAGAGAAACCAACACGGAGGATGTTTCCATTGCAGTGGATTGCACAATTCCAAAAGAAAAGCTGAGTGGACGGCAGCCCAGAGAGAAGAAGAAGAAGTCATGTGATCATGTGACAGGGACGGACCTCCACCAGTAGGCGGCGGACCACCGTGTCCACGCGGCCCACGTCGGGGACGGAAGCCACCTCGTTGCCGCACAAAACGCTGGACTTCACGGCCTCGGCGCTCACCTTCACATCAATCTGGCCTGAGTCAAGACAAGGACAGTCATACCTCACCTCACAAACTATCCCTTCCTAGGTCCCCGTAAAACATCATTTTCGACTAAACAAGCCTTAAAACTACACAAAATATACATCATTTTATGTATGATAAATGTGCCATTGGATTGTAAGTAAAGAATTAAACTGTACTGTATAATAATAAAACCGTGGCGTTGTGTGGTTTGGTTCATTGGCCGGAAACTAGTTTGTATGCCAAGATGATATTCTCGTGAATTTAATGTTCGTAAGGCAAAAGGTTGGTGAGCTAAAGCGTTCGTAAGCCGAAGTATCACTGTACTTCTATTTAGAGGACATGTGAAGACGTGTGTCTTCAGTCGTGAATATGCTAGCACTGTTTTTGAGGAACGTCGGTGCCATTTGAATGTCATCGCTGGACAGCTCAGGGGCCATTGTGCTTTTTTGCATCTGTCATGGTCAGCTTTTTCACAGCCCCGCTTTGTTCAGCGGAAAAGTCGGTGCTGTTGAACAGTCTCCGGTCGCGGCTTGGAATTGAAGCGGATTTAAATGGGATGTGAGACAATCTGTTTTCGTCAATGGATGCTCCAGCTTCGTGTTTGCTTTCAACTTTTAGCTTGTAGCAGACGTGCACATTCCATCATGACGTCCCTGATCCACTGGTGAAAAGGACACTTTGATCCTCTCCTCTTTCATCTCGAACTGCGTCATACGACAAAGAGGGTGCAGAAACTGCTAAAGATTGAATAACTGTATGTGTCTTTTGTGTTGTGTCACATTTGTTAGTTTGCTTTTTTGTTCTTATGACTTCAGGATGGCGCTGCGAGAGTAGCTACCTTGACAGCAGCTCCTCTATGTTGCTTGTCTACTTCTTTCTGTCCTTTCCTCATACTTTGATCACTCCGCTGCTGTGAAATGTCCATTTCTCCACTGCAAGGCTAATCCAGGCCAATCCCAGTTTACAAAAAATGGACAATGTACGACTTTCAGGACTCATTTGTTTTTTGGAGGTTACCCCTACATCCCCAGCACCCCCTCTGAATTTCACTTCCTGTCCCAGATTTCAGTCATGAATCCCCCCCGTGTTTCCTTCCCTTCCACACTCTCCGCCATAGCAAAATGATGTGGAGCTCGCCTCGGTGTTATTGGCAGCCCAAAATTGTTCACAGTGAGGCCAAGTGGAGATCAGCCCCGGTGGGAGAGACTTTCCAAGTATTTCATCAGCGATGCTACCTGACGTGTGAGTACAAGCGATTGTCAGCGAGGCTGGCAGAAGAAGGGAAGGAGGAGATGGAGCGGCACCATTTGACACTCCGGAAAGCCTCCTTCGTCCTCACCACTGCTTGACGGGGGCGATTAAACCTCCTCAGCTTTGGACCCTAATCCACCTTGTTTTGCTTTCACATTCACGTCATTCCCTTTCAATTGACTAAAAGTTGGACCTTTTCACTCACTTCTTTTTGTCTTACCTCGTATCAATTGTAACATAGCGTATTTTCCGGTGTATAAGGCGCACCCAAAAGCCTTGACTTTCTTCCAAAGATGAGCCTGCGCCTTATACGCCGGTGCACATTATATGGGAAGTCATATTGAGTCTCTGTCAGCAGCTGCAGACTCCATTTACCCCCCGTCGAAGATTTATTGCGTAACCACAGCCTCTACCTTATAATGTGGTGTGCCTTCTACAGGTAACATCTGACTTACGACAGAGTTCTGTTCCGACCAAACGGTCGCAAGTCGAAATCCATTCAAAAAGTTGAATATAGACTCGGAGGCTAAATGACACGCAAACTTTCCCCCTCTGGTGCCATCACACAGTCGTTTGCTGTGCCAGAGTGAGATGCTGGCTGGCTGCCTGGCCAAAATTGTTGTGCGCGTTGCCAGCCCGCTAGCGCGTTGCGGTGCCAGGCGTAGAATTAACATTTTAAAAAATAGGGTCTGGAGGTCGTGGTCCTAAGTACGGGTGGTTGTAAGTCGAGCTGGTCATAAGTCGGATGTTACCTGCATTTGGAAAACGTTTATAAATTATATTTGGACATTTTTTTCATTCATTGAAGGTGCGCCTTAGACTTCAATGCGCCTTATATGTGAAAAAAGTTTGAAAATACACCATTCATTGGGGGTGCGCCTCGTACTCTGGTGCGTCTTATATTTGGAAAACTTTGATATAATATATATAATTTTTTTTAAACTTGTCATTCATTGGGGTGCGCCTTATACTACGGTGCACCTCGTATTTGGAAAACTGATATACATATTCCTATATTATTTTGAAACACTTTTGTCATTCATTGGAGGTGGGCCTTATACTACGGTGCGCCTTATACACCGGATAATATGGTAATTCTATTTTGAACTGAAGAAGTGTTTTAAATATAATATAGAAATCTATAAATATTTTCCTAATATAAGCCACGCCAAATTATAAGGCGCTACAGTAGAGGCTGGAAATGGAGTCATTGGCGATTGACATTAGTTGCGAGACCTGTTGTGGCTCAATATGACTTCACATATAAGGCACACCGAGGGGCGTATAAGGTGCAAGGTCATCTTTGGAAGAAAATCGAGGCTCGCGGGTGCACCTTATACACCGGGAACTACGCTAAATACCAGAATGTAATGAGGAATACACTGAAGGTCATAGTACAGTCGTCAACGTGAGCCGCAGGAGGGCAAAATGAGGCAATGTGGTCATTGACATACCGAGGGCGGTTGGAGTGACGATCCAAGTGAAGGTTCTGCTCTCCTCGCTGCAAAGACAAACGCTATATTGGCACTCGTGGCAGTTTGTGAAGGAGTACATGTCCGACTCAGCCAGTGTCACTTTCACCTGCAGACATTGTCACAGATTGGCCAGAATCAGAAAGCAGTCCAAATGCCACTTTCCATCCAAGAACCAAATGAAATCATTTGGAATCCTGTCCAAAAGGTCACTTTTTGAATGCCTCGTAAATATTTACCACGATGCACTTGGAGAGATAGTTGAAGACGGTGGCTTTGAGAGGAAACACTTCCCCACGGATGACAGAGTAAGGCAGCGTGAGACTGACGAAGAAGGGCTGGAAGACAGTCAGCGCCGTAGTGGCTGAGACGCCGAAGCCCACCGACGACACGCAGAAGGCGCCGGCGGCCCATTTGGTGATGGTGTCTGGGACGCTCTTCTCCACACTCGCTGTCCCCTCGTCTCTGAACACACCAAGGCACATCAAGAGCTTACTTGAAGCAGGAACATTCATATTTAAAGAATGTTACGATGGTCTGCCACGTGAAGACATTTACCCAACAGAAAGCAGGTCCCAGATCCACGTTTCTGGGAAGAATGTCCGAATGGTCTCCTTCTTCTCCTCCTTAGTTTTCCCCACACCGTCTTTACCAGAGACCCGCATCACATTGAAGGCCATGGAAACCGGGGCATCTTCCACGTCTGCTACTAACACATAAAAGCATATGGTAACTCCACTCCAGTGCCAGGGTTTTTGTCATTCTCAATTAAATTGCAGGACCCACAGAAGATTGACTTTTTAGGACTACATGCAGCGTTAGAAACCTGACTCTCTTCTTTCATCCAAAAAAAAGAGTTAATTCCTAAATTATATGGATCTGGAGTTATATGAGGTGCAAGTGGGGGCGGCTGTACAAAAGGCAAATGCTGCCCCCTCGTGTAAATAGGAAAAACATAGCCACAAGTCTGACCAGCGCTTTATCGGACATATTTTCAATTCCCGAATACATTCGGGAATGGCAGTGAATGAGCTAATTGGAATCAACCAGAATCATCTGAAAAAACAAACTTACTTCATTGGAATAAACAGAAAACGATACCAGTGGCACATTGAAAACAGCGGATGCCGATTTTTTTTATATGGAGGTACAGTGATACCTCAGCTCATGAACTTAATTGATTACCAGAAAGTGTGTGTAAAGCGAAAAGTTCATCTTCCAAAAATTTATTTGCCCTAAGAAACAATTGAAATGAGAATAATCCGTTCCGAGGTCCCCATAAAACATCATCTTCTACTAAATAAGCCTTAAAACGACACAAAATATACCTTATTTTATGTATAATTAATGTGATATTGTTTTGTAATTAAAGAAATAAATTGTAGTTTATAATAAAGTCGTTTTATTGACCTTTGTGATGGCAGTTGTCAATGGAAGGAAGCAATGGTCAACTTAGCGTAATGGTACTGGGACAGCTAAGTCACACAAACGCACAACTCGTTGGTGTTGTTCAATGATTTCCTTCTTCTGCTCGGCCGTCATTTTCTTTTATGTCCTCTTGGGCTTAACACTAGCCTGTGGTGGGGTCTTTTTCGCTCCCATAATAGCAAAAGTACTCCGCTTGATAAGAAACCACGTCTACACTCAAAGAAAGTAGGTGACGAAAACTAGTCTGCCAGCCACCGTGGTGCGGTGTGGTTTAGTTCGTCTGCTGAAAACTTGTTTCTATGCCAAGATTAAATTCTCACGAATTTAATGTTGCTGAGGGCGAAAAGTTTGTGAGCTAAAGCATTTGTAAGCTGAGGTATGACTGCACAGTATTTGTGTTGCATTTTCGCAGTTCAAATATTGGAACCTGCACAACAAAGCAAAGCATTTCAAGCTCCCCAGAAGAATGAGAATGATTATACACGGTGGACTTCAGATGCGTCGCTGTAATGATTTCATTCATTAAAAAATAAAGAAAAATTATGTGTACTCTGATGAGAAGTTGATAAAGCAACTTGTGCTACAATGTGACAAAGTAGTATAGATTGGTACATACCAAGAGCCAACATACCGTCATAGTAAAAGCCAAATTTATGTTGTTGGCAGTCGTAAGGTTTCTTCACATTCGAATTGGTCACAAGCTTGACTCCAATCGCCTGAAAGAAGAAAAATACATTTACAAGTGAGAACAAAATCCTCATCTTCTTATTTGACTTCTTATTTTGACCTTTTTGACCTTATAATGAGCTTCCAATAATAATAATCATAATAATCATAATAATAATAATAATAAATGTCATTTATGAGCACCTTTCAAAACTCTTGAGGACACTTTAGAGTCACAGGATAAGTTTTTCTGTGGGTGAGCAGCGGCTGCCACATGCACCTGCGTTCACTCAACCCGGAAGTAAATAGATCGAAAGATACCGAGCCAACATATAGCTACCTAGATAGCTAGCCACCTAGATGGCCAAATAGGTAGAACGTTAGCTAGCCAGCTATTAGATAGCTAAAAATAGCTAGCTAGATAGATAGCTAGCCACCTAAATAGCAATAGCTATGGGCTAATACACTGAACGTCAGAATTGAGTAGCATAGTTCCCACTTAACACTTAACAATGACATATGTAATAATATATTTAAGATACTTAAAATTCAGGTCACAGATTCTGAATCAGAATCATCTTTATTGGCCAAGTATGTAGAACATAAATAATTTGTCTGTGATAGAACACGCTGCACTAGTATCCTCAGAAGAAAAATGGAGGACTAGATAGTTGGATTTGGATGACTGCTTAGAGAGTTAATGGTGACCGACGGGGGAATAAGCTGTTGAAAAATCTGCTGGAAAAGGTGGTGGGCAGGGTGCGGTGGGTCCAGTAGGATTTTCCACGCCCTTGTTTGGATTCTTACAGTGTGCAAGTCCTCGAGAGTGGCGAGGGCGGTGACAATGATTTTTTTTTGGTCCGTTGAAGTCGGATTTAGTCCATTTTTGTGAAGCGACAGATAAGATACAACCACGCCGGCCAATGTCAGTGAGACTTGATTCAACCTGCTTAAGTGTCAAGTCCAAAGTCTTACTTTGAAAATGCTGAAAACATCATCTTTTTGAGTGGTGGGTGCAAAATAATGTGAGCGCTTGCTCCGCCCTTGGTCGACATCCACCAACATCTCAGGTTCAGCCTCTGGGATGGGCTCCGGAAAGCAAGGATATGGCTCATCATCGTCAATCTCGTCCGAGTATCCTGACAGCTTCTGCAGGGGCAGCTGGTTGTACACCTACACACACACACACACACACACACACACACACACACACACACACACACACACACACACACACACACACACACACACACACAACACACTATTTGCAATCAGTCGGAGCACAAAAAAAAAAAAAAAAAAAACACTAAATCAGTCGGAGCACAAAAAAAAAAAAAAAAAAAAATAAAAAAAAAAAAAAAAAAAATCACATTTATGAAGAAGCAGGGATGGATGACTACAAAAAAAAATGTTGAAATGACATTTTGTGTGGACACAAGTTTTTTTCCATTCCTTGATGACTGAACGATGTAGAGGAAGTCCAAGATGGCAGCCAAGTAGGCAGCCACTGGCGAGTGCTCTCACGAGTCTTGTTTTTTTTTTTTTTTTTTTTTTTGGGGGGGGGGGACAGTCGCGGCTTGGAATTGAAGCGGATTGACGGGGAGCAGGAAACGTGAGACAATCTGTGTTGGTCAATGGATGCTGCAGCTTCGTGTTTGCTTTTAACCTTTAGCTTGTAGCAGACTTGTACATTTCACCATGACGTCCCTGAACCACTGGTGAAAAGGACGCTTTGATCCTCTCCTCTTTCATCTCGCACTGCTTCATACGACAAAGAGGGGGCAGAAAGTGCTTACAATTGAATATTGTCTGTGTCTTTTGTGTAGTGTCCCATTATTTGTTATTTTGCTTTTTTGTTGTTTTGACTTCAAGATGGCGGTGCGAGAGTGTCTGCCTTTACAGCAGCTCCTGTATTTTGTTTTCCTACTTCTTTTCCTTTCATCACTTTGCTGCTGTGAAATGTCAATTCCTCCAGTGAGAGACCAATAAAGACTAATGTAATCTAATCTAAGAGAGTCTTTGTTGACGCCGATTGTCCATTGGCACATAAGAGATGAAACCTGAATTTTGGGACAATGGTAGAAAGGCAGAATGTTCAACAAGAAGTGTCAAAGGCAGAGAGAGACACATTTCAAACCTGAAACTTGTTTGGTCCAATTTTTTTGAAATTAGCATCTAAACAAGGGTGGGGAGTGATGTTTGGGTTTCAAGTAGATTTTGTCTTACATAGCCAACCGTGAGTTCCTTCTCTGATTGCAGCAAAAGGATGCTTTGGTCAATGGCTCGAACGGAGCACAAAGAGCCAGGATGAGCCTGCACTTTCAAGGTGGTTTTCTCCGCTGGGAGCTCCTGGATGCTTGGGAACTTCACAGAAACCTGATCAGAACACATGGCTTGCTGTCAAAATGATCTGTTGTTTGACACCATGGACAACGTTGATCTTCAGGTCCAACCTTGTTTTTGAGACAGAGTTGGATGGGGAAGTCGTGGCTGTCGGCCACGGCCTCGCCGCCAGGCAACACCGTGTAAAGAACGACCTGAGCAAAGGGCGCCAGGTCCGTGACGTGATGGAGGGGGATGCTCACCTCCCCTTTGTTCACTGACGTGAGGTAAAAACAAGATTTGGACTGAATCAAATGACATTCGAAATCAGATTTCACACCCAAACAATAGAATAAACCAAGCTAAACGTCGTATCTCAGTCGTACAGGAGTGGTCAATGGAGGAAAAGGTTTCTTCAGCCGTCATCTGGACTTCTTTGAGGGTGTTGGACATTTCGATCCTCATCCGAAAAGCTTCATCAGCGAACCCAAGTTGTGCTGAACTCAAGTTGACCTGTATAGATCCCTAATGAACCAATCTCTTTTGTTCTTTCTGATTACCTCTCATCTGCCAATCTCTTTTTTCCTATCTGATTACCTCTACTTGGCTCTGATTGCTACATAAGAAGTATCTTGTAAGCACGGTCTAAACCCTTAAACCACCATGGCGATTTAGTGAAGGGTTTTGCTGTTTTACAAAAAATGGCTTTTTTGCCTCCTCTTTCAAAGCATGGATTTTCTTGAGCTAAGATTTGAACCTCACTGTCGTCAACTCCCCCAACCTTAGAGCAGGGACCTATCAGAGCAGAGGTTTGGTACCGTTATCTCTGTCCTTTCGGGATATAGGGCCAGAGTTACCAGCATAACTTTAGTTCACTGACGAAGCTCTTCGGATGAGGAGAGAAAGGTCTGACACATTCGGTATATTTAAGAAGTGCCAAGATCATGTCCCATTTCATATTATTGTACGTTTTCATATATGTACACACACACACACACACACACACTATACAGTATATAGACAATGAAATGAATTTGATTGAGATGACCTGTGCCCACTGTAACTGCCACTGGGAGACGGCCATGCTGGACAATTGCTCCTTTAGACATCACCTAAGAACACATCAAATCAAAGTGTCCGTTTACACGCACTGACATTTGAAATGGGTGTGAATTCCATTTGCTGTTGACGCAGTAACACAAATAATTTGTAGTCCAGATGGAAGTTGCCAACACTGACAACGACTGAACTCACCAAGTAGAAAAAGTCCAAGTTCTGCTGTGTCTTTTGGAGCTCCTGTCCCTGAATGATATACTGAGCTCGTACGGTGGCGTCTTTGTCGCAGGAGATCTTTCCGCCGACCTGCATGAGCTTCAGAAAACTACTACTCTTGGAGTAGAAGGCCGATACGCTATGGTAGGCTGCCCTGTACTCGGGTTTCTGTGTATCTGCTACATATGGCTCATCATCATCCACCGCTTTGGACGCCGCCTGTTAACACCAAAACAAGACAACAATGACATTCGGAGCCACTCACGACTTTGGATTAAGGGTCAACTCAATCAACTCTGTCATCAAGTACAGTGATACCTCAGCTCACAAACGTCATTGGTTCCCAGAAAGTGTGTGTAAGGCGAAAAGTTCGTCTGCCAAACATTTATTTCCCATAAGAAACCATTAAAATGAGAATAATCCATTCCCAGGTCCCCATAAAACATAACTTTCTACGAAATAAGCATTAAAACGACACAAAATAGACCTTATTTTATGGATAATAAATGTATTATTGGATTGTGATTAAAGAAATAAACTGTACACTATAATAAAGTCGTTTTATTGACCTTTGTGACGGAATTTTGGTTGGACTTTGAAGTCATACAGAACATCCAGAGAAGGGAGAGAGTTGTAATTGGTGGAGACTTCAGTGGACATTTTGGCGCAGTAAACAAAGATGATGAGGAGGTGATGGGCAGGTTTGGACTCCAGATGAGGAACGCTGAAGGACAGATGGCAGTTGACTTTGCTAAGAGAATGGAAATGGCTATTGTGAATACTTTCTTTCAGAAGAGACAGGAACATAGGGTGACCTATAAGAGTAGAAGCAGAAGTACACAGATAGACTACATTTTGTGTCAACGGCGCCATCTAAAAGAAATCAGTGACTGCAAAGTAGTGGTTGGTGAGAGTGTAGCCAGACAGCATAGGTTGGTGGTGTGTAGGATGACGCTGGCAGTGAGGAAGATGAAGAAACCAAAGGCTGAAGTGAGGACAAAATGGTGGAAGTTGGAAAAGGAAGAGTGTTGCATGACATTTAGGAAGGAGGTAAGACAAGCACTGGGTGGGCAAAAGGTCCTTCCAGATGACTGGCAAACTACAGCGAACACAAAAAGAGACACAGGTCGGAAAGTATTGGGTGTATCGAGTGGAAGAAAGGTAGATAAGGAGACTGGGTGGTGGAATGGGGAGGTGCAGGAGTGTATACAGAGAAAGAGGTTAGCAAAGAAGAAGTGGGACACTGAGAGGACGGACGAGAGTAGACAGCAGTACAAGGAGATGCAGTGCACGGTTAAAGTAAAGGTGGCAAAGGCCAAACAAGAGGCCAAGGATGACTTGTATGCTTGGCTGGACAGCAAGGAAGGCGAGACTGATCTTTACAGGCTGGCGAGACAGAGGGACAAAGACGGTAAGGACTTGCAGCAGGTTCGGGTGATTAAGGATAGAGATGGCAATGGATTAACAGGTGCCAGTAGTGTGATGGCAAGATGGAAAGAGTACTTTGAAGAATTAATGAATGAGGAACATGAGAAGGAACAAAGAATAGAAGACGCGACTGTTGTGGACCATGACGTAGCAAACATTAGCAAGGATGAAGTGAGGAGAGCGCTGAAGAGGATGAAGGGGGGGAAAGGCACTCACTCGGGCCTGATGATTTACCAATCGAGGTATGGAAGTGTCTTGGAGAGGTGGTGGTCGTGTTCCTGACTGGGTTATTCAACAAGATCTTAGATGTGAACAGATGCCTGAAGAATGGAGACGAAGTGTACTCATGCCCATTTTTAAGAACAAGGGAGATGTGCAGAGTTGTACTAACTACAGAGGAATAAAGTTGATGAGCCATACAATGAAACTCTGGGAAAGAGCAGTTGAAGCGAGACTAAGAGCAGAAGTGAACATTTGTGAGCAGCAGTATGGCTTCATGCAAAAAAAAAAAAAAAAAAAAAAAAAAAAAAAAAAGAGTACGACAGATGCAGTGTTTGCTTTAAGAATGCTGATAGAGAAGTACAGAGAAGGTCACAAGGAATTGCATTGTGTCTTTGTAGATCTGGAGAAAGCGTATGACAGGGTGTCCAGAGAAGAGCTGTGGTATTGCATGAGGAAGTCTGGAGTGACAGAAAAGTATGTCAGAGCGGTGCAAGACATGCATCATGACTGTAAGATTGATGACTGATTGTGAGGTGTGCTGTCGGTGTGATGGAGGAATTCAAGGTGGAGGTGGGACTCCATCAGGGGTCAGCTCTGAGCCCCTTCTTATTCGCTATGGTGATGGAGAGGCTGACAGACGATGTTAGACAAGAATCTCCTTGGACCATGATGTTTGCAGATGACATTGTGATCGGTAGCGAGAACAGGGAACAGGTGGCGGAAAACTAGAGATGTGGAGATATGCCCTGGAAAGGAAAGGAATGAAGATCAGTCGAAGCAAGACGGAATATATGTGTGTGAATGAGAGGGATCCAAGTGCAAGAGTGATGCTACAGGGAGAAGAGATAAAGAAGGTGCAGGATTTGAAGTACTTGGGTCAACTGTCCAGAGCAATGGAGAGTGTGGAAAAGAGGTGAAGAAGCGTGTCCAGGCAGGCTGGAGAAAAATGTGATGTCAGGCTTTCAGCTAGGATGAAAGGAAAAGTGTATAAAACAGTGGTGAGAGCAGCCATGATGTTTGGACTGGAGACAGTGCCACTGAAGAAACAAAAGAAAGGAAGCAGAGATGAAGATGTTGAGGTTTTCTTTGGGAGCGACCAGGTTGGATAGGATCAGGAAGGAGTACATTAGAGGGACAACTCATATTAGAGGCTTTGGAGAGAAAGTCAGACTGAGGTGGTTTGGACATGTCCAGAGGAGAGAGAGTGACTATATCGGGAGAAGGATGCTGAGCCTTGAACTGCCAGACAGGAGACAGAGAGGAAGAGGACCGAGAGGAAGGTCAAAGTGGACATGAAGGTAGCTGTTGTGAGAGGATACAGAAAACCGGGTTAGATGGAGGACATTGATTCGCTGTGGCGACCCATGAAGGGGAAAGCCGAAAGGAAAAGAAGAAGATTGACCTTTGTGACGGTCGTTGATGTCGTTGCCTCTTGATGATATCCGAGTGAAGTTGCCGTGCTTTCTCGGTCATAATACCCTCACTCACACTGTCCCCTGCTAGCTGCTTTTCATTAATCACTCACAGAAGTTTTTCAACCTCTTCTATTGCCAACTTAGCATACTGGTACGCCAAGTCACACAAACGCACACCTTGTTCATGTTTTTCGATGATCTCCTTCTGCTAGACCATAATGTTATTTAATGTCTTCTGGGGCTTAACACTAGCCTGTGGGGGGTCTTTTTCTGTCCCATCATAGCAAAAGTACTCCACTCGATAACAAACCATGTCTGCACTCAAAGAAAGTGGGTGTGGAAATCTAGTCCGCCAGCCACCGTGGCGCTGTGTGGTTTGGTTGGTCCGCCAAAGAGGTGTCAGTGTAGCTCCTCGCCGAAATGGCTTGGCGTCATGTGTCACAAACCTTAAGGCTGACGCTGCCCGTCCAGTGGCTGGTGTCCAAAGAAAAGGAGGCGACGCCTTTTGTGTTGGTGGTGAGTGTGAAGTTGACTGAGTCGGGGGCAAAGAAGTACACAGGTTGATTGGCCACAGGTTTTTTGTCCACACCCGTCATTTTGACCTGCAAACAGGAAAGAGGACCAAATGTCAAGAAATTGGCGAGAGTTTGGAGGGACGACTCGCTGCTTGAAGCTGCAATGTGTCCTTTGGCTCATTGCTTGGCATCCATTGAACTCATTCACTGCCACTCTCAACATTGATGATTGATTGGGAATTGAAAATATGACGTGGAGCACCATTCCCAAATTTGATCGGTTTATGGCGGGGGTGCCGATAAAGTGCTGCTCAGACCTCTGGCAATGTTTTTCCCTTCCACAAGGGGGCATCATTTCCCTTTTTTCCATGTTAGCGTTTTTTTTACAGCTTCAGCTGTTGTTAAAGTGCTGCATCAATCAATATGGATGTATTGCATTGTATTTTGTACAGCCGCCCTCATTTCAAGCTCAGATAACTCTAGACCCATATCATTTAGGAATTAACTTTTTTTCTGATGAAAGAAGAGAGTGTCAAGTTTATAACGCTGCATTGAATGTCGATGTTGTCCTAAACTCAATCTTCTGTGGGTCCTGGAATTGGAGTGACAATGACAAAAACCCTGGCACTGCACTGGCCACATTTTTGCCGAGCGTCTGTCAGTCAATGAGTTCATGTTGGCTTTCACAACTGTGGCAAAAGAGTGCCGACCTTTCCCTCAAATGGGATTCCAGGCTTGTACGCTTCAGGTGCATCTTCAAAAGTGACGCTTCTAATAATGGCACTGAAGCGTGAGCGCCCCGACCCTTTCAAGGTCACACCTAAATGGCAAAGAGGACAATCACTTGGTTGTCAAGTCATGGAGATGACAAGACAAATATTTGGGACACTTACCTGTGCCGTGCTCTTCCAGTTCAGCATCTACCACAAAACTATCGTCATACGTATTTTTGTTAAGAGCAAAATCTGTCATGTTGACTGTTTCTGTTGCACAGCCGCTGAGATCCGTCTGGAAGAAAATTTGGGGAAGCCATTTGAATGTTTCATATCTTCCAGAAGGCGAAACAAATTGAAGATGGACTACAAGTCACGAATAATAACTCTTATTGTGCTTTACACAAGACAATTTGACATTTTGCTTGGGACTTTAGCAAGCATCATGGAATTTCACATGCTTGATTTGCTTTTGTGGGCCGAGTAAAATGATGTTGGCGGGCCAGATTTGGCCCCGGGGCCTTGACTTGGACGCCTGTACTTTAGACGAATGCAGTTGGATTTTGACACAAAAGGACTTACCGTCAGTTTATACGTCCTGCAGACTTTTGTCTCCATGTTGGCATGCCAGTAAAAGCGAAAAGCATTCCGACAAAACTCCGCCTTGACTGAGCCAACAACTGGCTTTCCGTAAGTGTATCTGCACGCAGTAGCACAAGTTATTTTCTTCATTATTACCGGATTTTGCGGTGTATATGGCGCACCCCCAAGAAATTTTTTTTTTCTCCATATATAAGGCGCACCGGAGTATGAGGCGCACCTTCAATGAATGACAAAAGGTTTTCAAATATAATGCATAAATAGATCAAAGTTTTCCAAATATAAAGTACATGACATCATAAGGCGCTACAGACAGTTGAGGTTGGGGAGTCAGTGGCCGCTGACATATAAGGCGTACCTGCGTAAAAGGCACGAAATCAAGGCTTTTAAATGCACCTTATAGACTGGAAAATACGCTACTAAGGTAGTTACTTTGTGATTGCTGTTCAGAAATGAAGTGCATTCAATTGCAATAGCACGACTTTCAAGGCTAGTTGGAAGATAGCTTTTTACATGAAAAAAAACGAGGATGAGCAAATGGAATCAGATTCAAAGACTTACTTGCCACAAACCTTAAGCGTGACCTCCTGGTCCAAGATGGAGATCACACTTGGGAGGTGAACTGTGACCTCAAATTTGGGCAAAACTAAAGAAAAAAAAAAACAAGAATGAATCCTCATGATAAGAAGGTGGAGTGCGTGGCAATAAAAGCAGACCGTATTCCTTGATGTCAAAGCTGTGGGAGATTTTCTCTCCTTTGTCCGTGGTGGCGGTAATAAGGTAGCTTCCTTGCGTCGCCTCCTCAATCGTGCGATGGGAAAGATCGAGGATGCCCGCCGAAACCAATTGATCCAACCATTGCGCGATCCGATTGGAATTGGGGTCCTATGTGGACAAACAGACAAAAGTGGACTTACTTGCAAGTGAGCGTCGCCAGAAAACTTGGAGATGTTTTTTGGGTTTACATTCTGTCATTCATTCCAAGTGGGAATTCCAGCTTTGATTGTTGTCGAATAAAAAAAAGCTTACATTTTCATCCCAATGTGTTTTGCCGATGTTGGAGCCATAAGGAAATGTCTTACCTGAAGTTCCACCACTGTGTACTAAAAAAGAACAAACATGCCATTAGTACATGCCGCCATCTTCAATTTCAGCTGTTATTAAAGCGCCATATAAATCAATATGGATTGTATTTTAGACATCCACCCTCATTTTAAGCTCATATAACTCCAAAGCCATACAACTTTAGAGCAATTAACTGTTTTTTTCTGATGAAAGAACAGAGTCTACGATTTCTTACACTGCATTGAATGTTGATGTCGTCTTCAAACTCAATATTGTGTGGGTCATGCCATTTGAGTGAAAATGACAAAAACCCTGGCACTGGAGTGGACACATTTTTGCACATCGTCTGGCAGTGAATGAGTATTCTATTGGATTGCTTTTAGTAATATCAGAATTGAAAACATTCCATCCAATATTTAAACGACCTGGTCGGCGAGTGGTTAGAACGTTGACTTCAGGGTGCAAAGTTCGTGGGTTCGATCCCTGCACCGGCCTCCCTGTGTGCATGCCCCCCTCCCCTGTACTTCCGTGGGTGTTCTCCGGATCATCCGGTTGCCTCCCACGTTCCAAAAACACGCACGAGTGGTTGTTTTTTTCTGTGTGCCCTGCGATTGGATGGCAAGCGATTCAGGGTGTCTTAGGCTTTTTGGAAGCTACCCTGACCATTGTCCTAAAACATCACAATCACTGTTAGCTGGCTGTTAGCTGGCTGCTAAAAGGAAAAACAAGGACAGACTCCATCGTCACATTCAGCATGTGGTAAAATAAAGGGAAACAAATAAGAGTGCAGTCGACGTATTTGGTTTTGGCACATCTTCAACGTGCACGGCAGATCTTTTTCTGACAGATGGAAAAGGCCTTGAGCTTGTATTGATTGCGATGTTTGGGTCAAATGGAGGATGAGGCAAATGAACTCTGACAGCATGTTTATCACACGAGTCCACAGCGCGCATCACACCCACGCACGCACGCGCGCCGCCCTGAAAAAAACAACAAACAGCCCCTCTGTTCAACCTCCCACTCACTCTCCACAACACCAACAGTGGCTCCTTTTTAACATTGGCACAAAAAAAGACCAAGTTCCCTGTTCGATCCCTTTTAACAATCACTCAAACGACAAAAATGGAGTGAAAACTTACCAGCCGCTCCACCGGGATGAAACTGGAATCCATGGAAACAATTCGGAATTGCACTGTCAACAAAGATGGACAATCAAACAAAGAGTGTTTGATACATGACAGCACAGGTGTCCCAAGTCAAGGCCCGGGGGCCACATTTGGCCCAAAACATCAGTTATTTCGGTCAACGAAAGCTAACCATATTATATGTTGCTTGCTAAAGTCCAAAGCAATATTTCAAATTGTCCCATATAAACCAAAATAACAGTCACTATTCTTCACTTCAGATTTGAAAACTACTTTTTTTTTTTTTTTTTGCGCGCTCAATATGTATAAAGCACCGACCCCCAATGAATGATGTATATTTCAAACTTTGTTCCATATATAAGGCACACTGGACTATAGGGTGCACCTTCAATTGATGAAAAAACGTTTTTCAAATATAATATAGAAATATGTGTTTTCCAAATATAAGGCACACTGCATTATAAGGTGCGACAGTAAAAACTTGTATACTTATGTATTAGACAGTGATACGTCAGCTTACAAACTTAATTGGTTCCCAAAAGTGTGCATAAGGCGAAAAGTTTATCTGCCAAACATTTATTTCCCATAAGAAACCATTAGAAATGAGAATAATACGTTCCCAGGTCCTCATAAGACATCATATTATACTAAATATGCCTTAAAAACGACACAAAATATACCTTATTTTATGTATAATAAATGTGTTATTGTATTGTAATTAAAGAAATAAACTGGACAGTATAATAAAGCCGTTTGATTGATCTTTGTGATGGTAGTGGTCAATGGATGGTAGCAATGGTCGACTTGGCGTAATGGTACTGGGACAGCTAAGTCGATGATCTCCTTCTTCTGCTCAAATGTTATTTTCTTTTTTGTCCTCTTTGGCTTAACACTCGCCTGTTGTGGGGTCTTTTTCGCTCCCATAATAGCAAAAGTACTCCACTCGATTACAAACCACGTCTGCACTCAAAGAAAGGGGGTGACAAAACTAGTCCGCCAGCCACCGTGGCGCTGTTCGACTGTGTGGTTTGGTGTTCATCTGCCGAAAACTAGTTCGAATGCCAAGTTGATATTCTGGCGAATTTAAAGTTTGTGAGCTAAAGCATTCGTAAGCTGAGGTATCACTGTACTGTAGATAATATTTGGAAAACTTGCTTGATTCATCGAAGACTCATAGTCTGGTGCACATTATATGCGGAAAAAAAATTGACAAACATTTGAAAAGCATTCATTGGGGGTACGCCTTATACTCCAGTGCGCCTTATACACCAGAAAATACGCTAAATGCATTTTTTTTATACGTGCAAAAAGAGAAATGGTTGCATAGCAACAAAGTATGACATTGCGACTTTGAATATTTGGATTGTAGCAATCCGTACCGGTCTGGCCGGGTTTGTAGACGGGTTTATCAGTCTGGACAATGTGAATGAAGGCGGGAGGCACAATCAGGACTTTGGTCTTTTTGTTGATGGTGGCGCTCTCCCCTTTCACTGTGACGTTGATGGTTGCCACAGTTCTCCTGAGCACTGTCGGGACCTAAAGTGCCCCCCCCCCACAAAAAAAAAAACACACACATAGACGACAGTAAATAGATTGGAAATTGAGGGAGGGGACAAAATAACCAAAGCTGCATTGAATTGTATTATCTTTAGTGTAACGCCATCTAGTGGATGCACAACACTACTGCAGGCATTGTTATCGTTTCTATTTGATTTTATACGCATTTCAATGCCTTTTATATGGAAATTAGTTTTAAAAATAGGCCGTTCACTGAAGGTGCGGAAAATCCGATATTACAGCTGAGGCAAAATCACTAGCTAGACTGTCATAAGTACTAAGTAAGTGTCTAAGTAAGTAAGTGTCTAAGTACTAAGCAAGTAATTTTTTTTAACTCAGATGTACTTGTGGTATCGCTGACTTATTATTGGTCTTTAAGAGAAGACTTATGACAGTCTAGCTAGCTATCAAGCTAGCTACCTACCTAGCTATCTATTAGCTGTCTAGCTAGTTATCATTTAGCTATCTAGCTGGCTAGGTAGCTATCTATTAGCGACTATATCTATTAGCTAGCGAGCTACTTTGGGGTTGAGTGAACGCTGGCGCGTGTGGCCGCCGCTGCTCACCCACAGAAAAACTTATCCTGTGAGTGTAAAGTGACCTTGAGAGTTTTGAAAGGCGCTTAGAAATGAAATGTATTATTATTATTATTATTATGAAATGAGAAATTTGGACAAATCTTGTATTTCCAAGAGGCCTTGTGTGTTGTAGCAACAAAGCAGTCCACAAGGTTAAGGCTAAAAATCACTGCGTACTTTGCAGCATCTGCTTTGTGGTGTTTGGCGACAAGGCAAATTTAGCTGTTGTTACATAAGCAGGGGCAGTCACAGCTTCCAAAATGTCTCAGGCTGCGTGTTTGTGTGGAGAGCGACTAAGAGTTGAGGAGGAGGGATTTTTCTGCTTTTTCCACAGCAATGCAGGTACATTTCTGGCCTTCAAGTAGAAAGCAGCCTTTGTTGAGCTGCAGGTCGAGAAATGCCACAGCCATTCTGATAGAGGGAGTGTTTAACTCAGGGAGGGGAGGGGCGCAAAAACATATATAATAATAATCATCAAAATCTATTATCACTGAGTTATTGGGGTGACTTGGGCCCTCAATTAAAAGTAGCAAAGCTTGTTTCGGTGACATAATAACTCCATGTGCAGATAGTCGGAGTCATGGCACCAGTCGGCCGGATCATTAGCTACATAATGATGGACGGACGGACGGACGGTCGGAAAGCTAGTCAACAAACAGACCTGAAAGTTGAGGCATTGGTAAAAGTCCTGTTTGACGGCCTTCTCCAGGATAACGGCGCTGGCAGCGTCCGTGTCCAGAGTGATGGTCAAGGCGACGGGCTCGGTGGGCCCCTGGATGAGGGCACACAAGGTTTCTTGGGAGCCTCCTCCGACCTGGGAACTCACCGTCACGGCAAAGAGGCTACATGGACCGACCGGGAAAAAAAAAACAAGACAGAAAAGTTATGTTACACAACAACTCAAGTGGAACATGATTTGCTGGGCCTAACGTGGTTTTGTATGAATTAAAGACTGAAACCAACTTAAAATCTAATTTATTTTCATTTTTACTGTGACAGCTTTCTAGGCAACAAACAGGCGATGACAAAACAGGTCAATTATTTCGCAATTTTGCTTTTGTGGGCTGAATAAAATGATGTAGTGGGCCAGATTTGGCCCTCGAGGCCTGGACTTTGACACAAATGATGTCAGGGAATAGCCAACTAGCTGAATAAAAAGGGAGCTATCTTGCTTGCTAGCTAATTCAATCGCTAGCTAGATCAATAGATGAGCATGACTGACACCTATGAAGTTAGGGATTCGCCCCGAATAAAATGATGTGGCGGGCCAGGTTCGGCCCCCCGGCCTTGACTTTGACACGCGCCTTAAATCATTGCACGCACGAGAAATAGAGAGCATATTTGCTGTTGTGTGGGAAACATCAATCTTCCACATGGCGACGTTGAAGCAGTACTCGGCAATGCAAACGGTCGATCCGACCACGCCGAAGAGACGAAAAAAAAAATCAACAACAAAAACATCGTTATGGTCAAAATGCGGAGTGATCACGATTGAACGATCAATCATTTCATCCAAATATCGTGCTGGCGGAGATTTGAGAAGAGTCAACTGGGCTGAAGATTGATCGGCTTGACTTACGTGTCATTGAGATGAGCCGACGAGGCGCTTTGCAAAAAGATTGCTGCAAGTAAAATGGGCAGAATGTGGAGGACAGCTGACATGTTGGCGCAACAGCGGCAGCACACAACGGTCGTTGCCTCGTTCCGACTGGACTGAAGCTTTGTGCACTGGAGCCCCTCGGACACCGATGCACGTTCTCGACAAACTTTTGTGACGAGAACACTCCCACCGGTGTTTACCCTGCAACAACAAAAAAGTTCAAGCTGCAGTCGTGCACTGGCCTGCTGCCATGCATTTGCATGAGCATTTGGATCGTTTCTATTGGCCAAAGATGTTTTTTTTTTCTACTTTCCTTTTTGGAGCTCCAGCCGGATCATCTTGCTCATAATTTGACACCAACGTTCAGGCCATGGGCTTCAAAAACTAAGATTAGAGAAGAAAACGTTGGATTTGGCTCACGATGGAGACATTCCTAAATTACAGTGCAAAAAGAAGTTGAAGAACACAAAGTCGTTACCATCTTTTCCTGTGTGTTCGGCGCACCCCAAAGCTGACCTTGCGCATTATTTGCAGGTGCGCCTTACATGTGAAGTAATATTGAGCAACTTTCATTTAGAAGTGCTTCATGTCACAAAGATGGTACAGCAAGTGCTGACGAATGAATGAATCTTTGTCTTTGCTATCTAGTTCTTTGTTTTCTTTTTACTTCAGGATGGCTCTGCGAGAGTGGCTGCTTTTCCAGCCACGCCTGTATTTTGTTTTTCTACTTCTTTCTTTCCTCTTCCTTTCATAACCTTGCTGCTGAGAAATGTCAATTTCTCCACTGTGAGACAAATAAAGGTAGAGTACGTCCTCTCCTCCACTTTTAAGTGGAGGAAAATCGGTAGTTTCATTAACAAATGAAAACCAAAAATATATATTCCCAGACATGATTAGCTGGCTATCTAGCTAAGGCTACCTATCTGTCTGTTAGCTGGCTATCTATTATCTAGCTAGCTTTCGTTCTATTTGAGTTACTTCTAGGCTGGGTGAACGCTGGTGCGTGTGGCTGCCGCTGCTCACCCACAGGAAAAAATATCCTGTCACTGAAAAGTGACCTTGAGAGTTTTGAAAGGCGCTTCGAAATTGTGATGTCATGAGAGGCTAGCTCTCAGCGGGGCAGGACAAGGAGCGCAAATGGCGACAGGTTTGAATGCAAACAAAGGTTTTAATAAAGGCTTTCAGGCGGAATTCACAAGCAACAAAGGCAAGAATAGCGTCCCTTCCAATTCTTAAATCATAATAAAGTCTCTTCTGAGGTGAAACTGAAGACGGAGTTCTTCTCCATGTGTTTCTAGGCCTCACCCCTCTTGATGTCCTTCCTAGGTAGCCTAGCCACCATTAGCAAGGGTCCAAATCCGGTGTTCCGTGCTACGGTCCCAACTGGCAACGAGTTTCTCTGTGTTTCTCCACAGAGGCCAACAATGGCGCTTGTCTCCCCGCCGCACACTGAGAGGCTCTCTGGCCTTAAAAGCCATGCATGCCAATCAAGCCAGGATCAGCCACAGGTGTGGGGTTTGGATTGCCGCCTTCCATCAGATGGGGCCAAAACTCTCTCTGGGTGAAACCATCTTAGTGGAATGTATTTCCCCCTCCAGGACCAAGCCTCTCGAGACATCACACAATGAAATGTATTCTTCTTCTTCTTCTATTCCCCATCATGTAGCGTTGGCGTAACAGACCATCTTCAAAATATCACCAGCCATTAAAATGGTGAAACCATGGCTCATTTTTGCCTCCCTCTCACTTGAGGATGAAATAATTGCCTCCCAAAGTTGCCATTTGGCCTTCTACTGCCATCCATCCTCATCACATTTCCTTGAAGGATGCTTTGGGATGAGATGGGACAATGTCTTGCTCGCTAGTTATTCTTTGACAGCAGTACTTAGTTTCTTTCATCGTGGACAACGCTAACAAGACCGACACCTCAAACAACAGGAAAAAAGGGATCTCCACTGAAATCTCACATCTCACATGAGGGCCATCCTGCACAGCTGTCATTCAATTGTGTCAAGCCATCTACGGAGAAGCTGCAGACCTTCTAAATTGGAGCAGCAAGTATTGGGATTGAAAAACTCCATGGCTGCAAATTGCTGACAAAGCAGCGCTGGTGGTCGTCCATGATGAGCAATATTCAAGGAAGACATCCGTGGCTTTCTGATCCATCTCGTCGCTATCAATTATCCTCTTTGCAGATTTTCCGGTGGACTGTACAAGGCCAACCGGAGTATAATGAATGATGTACAGACATTCCCCAACTTACGAGCGACCACTTGGAACATATCTTGTTCGTAAGGTGGGGAGCGTCTGTATACTGTCAAACGCCATTTTCCTAGATTGAGTTTTCAAAAATAGATGGACATCATTAAGAAAGGTTGAACAGCTCAGAAGCTAGCAAAAATAGCAAATAATATTGCAATTTTACGAGGTTATCATGAAACCACAGTCTCCTGAGTCAAAATTCCAACAGAATTCCGACAGTTTACGCTGGCGCGTGTGGCTGCAGCTGCTCACCCACAGAAAAACTGATCCTGTGACTGGAAAGTGACCTTGAGAGTTTTGAAAGGCGCTGAGAAATGAAATGTATTATTGTTATTATTATTATTAATTACAGTATTTCATGGCTAATGGCACCCCCTAGTGGACGTGTAGTAAATCACACCACGCTCGCAGACGTAGCACTACTGAAGGCCGAGGATTGACATGCACTCGCCGTCACTGTTTTTTCTCTCTCCATGTATCTGTGGGCAGATTTACATTTGCTCTCTTGTTGTCTGCAAAACAAACCTCACCTGTGATCGGCCATGTTGAATTGCCAAGGGAGGAACAACCAGAAATGTTATTTCATCTTCTCACAGTTCTTCCAGCGCCTTCCCACAGCAAAGTGAGACAGGCCTTCTCCAGTGACAGTCAAGAAGCTGCTCCTCCTTAAAAACGTCCCTAGCACCGATGTCAGGATAAAAAAAAAGCATGAATCCGTGGCTTCCATTCAGAGAGCGGAAAGTGCCCGTATGGACTGAGATTAGAGCCTTGCAGTCACCACGTCACACGCATTCCATTGCAAAAAAGGATCAAAGACGATGATTAAAGGCTCGACTGGAGTTGAGATGTTTTTTTGTTTTTTTTTCTCACCCCATTCCCTAAACACTTGTTGGGAAATACGCGGCTGGCGCCTTCCAGCTTGATTGTTGTTCCGGAGCTTTTGTAAGATGTGCATTCAGTTGCATCATCTTGCAAGTTAAACAATTTGCTGTAAACATGAAATCATAGGATTAAATATTCATAGGCCACACTTTGGAAGCTGATGCTAATGAGCTTGTGTAATCGTGAGGAGAAGAAGAAGAGTTAAGTTTGAGTGTTTAGTTCGTTTGACAACCCAATTTATGGAGCAAAGAAAGATACCGCCGCTTAACTCTGAAGCTCAAATATGGATTCTTTTCAAGGAACGCTTTAAACGTCTGCTGGATTTTGGTGCGCATGGATCGGTAGCGCCTACCTAAAGGGGAGTCGCTGGAAAAGGTGGTGGGCAGGGTGCAAAGGGTCCTGTCGGGTTTTCTGTGCCAGAATGGAAACAGGATTGAAATGAAACACAACAATATCATTATTTTCTTTTTTTGTGTTCCATTTTTATTACATGACAATTCAAAGTTTACATGACTGCTGTGATGAGCTTCATCGTCTTTAAAAACACGCACCCCATTCCCCCACGCAAAAAAATGCTGCATCTTCTTCCACTGTCAGTCAAAAAAGATGGATTTGTCAATCCTCATGAAGGCAGTTCCAGATCGCCGTCAGATTTTCTTGGTTTTGGTGGCTTGGACATGTGAAAAGATGTTCCAGGGTCGAGGCATTAGCTACATAAATGAAATCCGTCCAGATTTTACGGTAAAAGAAAGCAACACAGCGAGGGAAAGTACATCATTTGCAATCACTGCGATTCCCTTAAAATCCAAACACCAAAGGAAAGAAAAGAGAAGAAAAAAAAGACGTCGACATGTCAAATGAACATCTGATCTTCCGGATCGGAGTCGTCTCCTGAATGTTCACTTAAGTCTCGTTGAAAACGTGACCTGCAAATCAAACACAATTTGGGTTATTTCTCTGTCTGACTAAGTTATCATCGTTAAAAGTTTAATGCTGTTGTATGCTTAGTTGGCTGAACACAAGGCCCACAATGGAAGCAGAAAAAATCTGGGGTCAATCTGAGGTGAGAACAGACACAGCCTGTTAAACTGTCATCTTCGTGTAGGTCGGAGATCTGGCCTTGGACTAATAGGAAGAGCTCATTAGCCAAGGTTACAAATCTATCAGTTCATGGAAAGACAACCTATTAAAATGGACATGTTCTGTTGTTTGATGGATGTTGGTGCTTGTACCATGGCACGTCCAGGGGCGCGGTATGAAATCATATAATCATTTAATTTGCTTAAATTTCAAATGAAAATGAGAGTGGAACCTGTGAAGCCAGTCCGAGATGCGCCATGGCTCTTCAGTGGAAGAAACTGTTTCTTCTACAGGACACAAAATAAATCATGAATCAATCCAATTGTCACCATCAATCATTGATTTGTGTGTGTGTGTGTGTGTGTGTGTGTGTGTGTGTGTCTCTTCATTTTGCAATGGAGTATATCATGCCGTTGACTCACTTTCCTCACAGGGGGATGAGTACTCGACCATGGCGACTTCAGCTGCAAATAAAAATCAAATCATATCAATATAAGAAGAATACGGCCTGTTAAAAAGTCGGATACGAGGCTGTTTGAGATTCCAAGCCGATATTCCTTTGGAAAATGTGTCGGAAGGGGATCTTACTTGGCTGGTAGTAGTCGTAGACTTTCACCACAGCCGCCTTCAGGTTCTCCACCAGCGATTCCTGGTCCAGCGTCATCTCGTAAACCAGCGTCTTTTCTTTCTCCAGCTGCCAACACAAAATACACGCCACTGAGAAGGGCTGGCGAGAGACTGAAGGATTCTTTCTCAAGAGAATTTGTTGAGTTAAGCCTCTGCCATGGGATTTTGCTCATTTTTGCTTTCTCAATGATATGTCATGATGTGCGTCTTCCGCCATATTTACTCTAGACCTTCTGATACGTAGAGTAAACCAAGTTGATTCTTGGAGCCATCTGTTAACCTTGACACACTGCTTACTTTCTGGAGACAGACTGATAAAAGCTAGGAATTGTTTAGAAAGAATGCCGCCTCGGTGTCACACCATAGCCTTGATAGCGCCCTTCTGATGAAATAAATATGTTGTGCGTCCATGATGTGGACACACTCGTGATCATGCAGCCATCGTCTGCAAATGGTGTGCGTCCGGAATATTCTGCAAATAAACCCTTCGAAGGTACTGTTCATCGACTCCAGCCTTTATTTGGGTGACCAAAATACTCATCGTCGGATATTAACGAACATGCGGAGGAAAAAAAGGGCGACCCCGACGTGATATCGGACTGACGTTTTAGTCAACAGACAGAACATCGGGCGGCCAACAGATTTGACAAGGTAAGAGGACAATTATCCTCCAAATTGATCTTCTGTCTGTTGGCTATTTATTGCTTATCTATTAGCTAGCTAGCAAATTTTCTATCTGTTTGAGTTACTTCCGGGTTGAGTGAACGCTGGCGCATGTGGCTGCCGCAGCACACCCGCAGAAAATCTGATCATGTAACTGTAAAGTGACCTTGAGACTTTTGAAAGGCGCTTATAAATGAAATGTATTATTATTATCTCAGTGAAACAATTTGCATCCATGGGTGGTGGTGGTAGCGTAAAGGCACTGCAACACGATTCCATTGATATCGAGCATAGCATATCAAATATCAAGGCAGGACATGATATAGATGAAACATAAAGCTCATACATACATACCCCGTCCAAGTAGATGTTGATATAACCGTCTTCCACTTCCACACGCCTCACCGATTCGTCTTTGCTTAACTGGAGCATCACACAGTAAACTCATCAGCGCAGTTCAAATGGGAACAAGTGATACTGCATAACAACTATATAATATGATCTAACGAATATTTGAGAGTAGAACAAACACAAAAATCGGGATTTACCGCCTCCAGGGAGCTTTGATTCAAAGCGTGTCCAGAGAGCAGTTTGATGTTCATGATGACCATGTTGGTCTCCTCTCTCCGACCTTGGTAACTGCAAACACAAAACGATGTCTCTTCAACTCTGAACTTTAACAACATCTGAAGCTGTAACATGGACAAGTATTATACAGGAGAAAGAAAGCATTCACAAAGATAGTAGAAAGCACCAGGGAGTCAAATCTGAATCATACTGTCAAATGCCAGAGAGTCATTAGCAATCCTTGGACGCAAATCGTATTTCATCACATGACTGACCAATAGGGGGAGACGGAGACATGCATGCACGCTTACCTGACGCCGACGGAGAGGTGGAGCTCTGGCTTGCTGGCGTTGCACTTGGAAGTGGTCTCCGTAGTGATTTTGAACACCGAAAAATCGGCAGGTGGGGGGATGTTGTAATGCGTGGAGATCTAGCAAGGGGGCACAGGAACAATGTGTGATCTGTCACCACACTTCCATCTCAATCGCGCATTAAACTAGACCACTGGTGACATAGTCAAGGCCCGAGGGCCAAAACTGGCCCGCCACATTATTTGGTTTGGCCCGCGAAAGCAAAGCAAATTTGTGAAATTCCATAAAGTCTGATCCAAAATGTAAAATTGCCCCATGTCAACCACAATTACAGTCATTTTCTTGATTTAAAATTTAAAAACTACTTATTCATGAATTTGCTCTGTGTTCTCTATGTAATATGTGAAGGGCATGACACACATTACTGGTTTCCCCCAAATTCATAACCCCCAGCCCCCCCCCCCCATCCCAAGTGGAAACCTGAACTACAAGGTAGCCCGCGGCTGTAAGATGTCACTTACAAAGTTGCCATAATGAGAACTTACCTGTGCCAGAACGCAGCGCTGGCCTTCGGCTTTAATGGTGTATTCTGCAGGGACGTCGCTCAGCTTCTCCTCCTGGTACAGGAGCCGATTGCTCTGGTCCACCATGAATTCCTTGTTCAGACCTCCTAACGAAGTCACCGTCACAGTGGTCTCGCCCTCAACGCTGTACATGGCAGCGGCGTATTTCGACATCGCCTGGAGGGCCACCGCCGTGTCCTGAGGAGCGCAAGCGAACGCCGTCAAAATCGTCTGCCCGGATGCTCGAACCGTCTCCAGACTCCCGCTTTGCTTACCAGCGTGAGAAAGAAGCCTCTGTACAAATTTTCGTGCTGCGTGAGCCAACGCAGGATGTCGGAGCCGTAGTCCAGTCCAAAATCAGGCAGGGCAGGGCCGGAGACCAGCGCCAGCAGAACATACGAGGTGATTTCCACCTCCAGAGGATCCAATCCTTCCGCAGAGATGTGCTTTTGGTGCCAGTGGCGCGTTCTCCCTGCCACAACATCAACGTGGATCACGGAATGACTGTGGATTGGTGACTTCAAGAGGCCCAAGAGCAAAAACAGAGTCACATGATGGTGTACCAATTGTAATGGACTTCTGGTCCAAGTAGGTGATGAGTTTCAGCCTCATCTCTTCATCCCTCGCCAGGGTGAAGGTGTAGGACATCAGCGCTTTGGTGTACAAGTTGTCGAGATGGCCGGCTGCCTCCTTCAGACAACCCAGAGCCCCCTGGATCACAGGATCCTGTCACAGAACACATGCAAAAAATATGAGCGGTCTCAATTGGGAAGTCACAAAAACGACTGCAAGGTGGATCTTGTCTGTCGGTAATGGTCGGCTTCCAAACATTTTCAGATAAGTCAATCTGCTTTTTCAGTAAAAATTCACGTTAACGGGGAAATGACACACACTCCAGACAAATGACACACATGTCGACTGTCAATAAGAAACGTCCACATATTGCATCCATAGTCACACATTGAAAATGAAGATGGTTGTCGGTCAAATGCTTCCAAAATGGCAGTGACGTCACACTCACGTCAATGTCGGAGTCCAGTTCCAACAGGGCGGCAACCACGTAAGCCGTGAGGGACACGTCGTCACTCACTCCTCCCTGAAGAGACACGAAACCGTGCATTTGTGAAAGATCGGTCGGACTTCTTGTATCGGGACTGCAATACGCAACTAACAGACAGGAGCAATAAAACGAATATTTGCGCAGGAAATTCGACTGGACCCTGCGCACCCTGCCCACCACCTTTTCCAGCGACTCCCCTCAGGCAGGCGCTACTGATCCAGAAGACATTTAAACACCTTCTTCCCCGGTCGCCATTAACTCTCTGCCCAGTCACCCAAATGGAAGTGTCTAGTGCCTCTTTGCAATTTTGCACAAGCCTGTGGAGCAGCATCCCGTTAGAATGGTCATTACCTTCAATTCTTTGTGGAGGAGGTTGCCCATGGATTGGAAACAGCCGTCACTCCCTTGCTTTGAGTACAACCACATTTTGGCATCTGAAATGTGCTTGCCATCCACAAAGATGTAATGCCTCGCTCCACCAAATGACTTCATCACAAAGGTGGTCAGCCTGAGGAGATTGACAGATGGAGAATGCCAATCATTGGAAATGGGTGACACAAAGCACGGACGAAGGCCACGGCTTTCCCACTGACCAGGTGCTGCCAGATGCGTCGGTGTTCCCAAAGGTGCTGTAGGAGCCATCGTCATGCTTGTAGAGGAGCTCCTTTTCATATCCTGAAACACAGACATATGCACAATTACACATTGCAGATCACAGGTGCCAAAGTCGAGGCCCGGCAAAACAAAACAAAGCACATTTGTCCGAACAAATCAAACATGAACGCCCTCGAGAAGAAACTGTCACTACAATGTGGCCCGCCGCAAACAATGACTTTGACACCCCTGGTCGAGATGGAGACACCAAACACACCAAACCCGTACTCTGCCGGAAGTGTTTTGATTCCAACCGGCATGGCTGCGCTATTTTAAGACTTATTTTGTCAACCACAAAAACCCACAAAGAGCATCAAACTAGCCATCCATTGATGACTGCAAGCCATGCGTCTTCAGAAATGATGAACCAAGTAGCAAGCGAGTACAGCCTTGGTGGTCAGGGAGTCATTGACTTGTTGCCATCTTACTTTCCCAACGGTTCGCTCGCTTGCATTTTATTGGGCTCTTTGAGAGTAGGAATGAAGACTCACTCACCTATCTCGAGGTAGTGCGTTGCTTTGTCAAGAATCTCATCAGTCAGTTGACCGGTGCTTTTCAGGTAGTCGAGAATGAAGATGTTGGGGGCAAAGCGAAACATGTTGTTCTCCCCGGTGCCAAATGGCCTCTGCAGCTGTTTGTCCAGGTTCTTGATGGCTTGGCCCATCAGGTCACCTTTGAGCAAAAATAAAGAAACAAAGAAAAATCTCCAGAAGAGTACTTTGAAAATGGAGTTCAAGATTGCGAACAAGAGGTATTGATAATAATAATCATAATAATACATTTAATTTATTAGCGCCTTTCAAAACTCTCAAGGTCACTTTACAGTGACAGGATAAGTTATTCTGCGGGTGAAGCAACTCAAATAGATAGAAAGCTAGCTAGCTAGCTAATAGATAACAATAGATAGCTAGCTAGATAGCCAGCCAGCTGGATAGCTATGTAGCTAATAGGTAACTGGCTAAATAGCTAGCTCGCCAGCCAAATAGCTAATAGATAGCAAATAGATAGCTAGCTAGATAGCCTGCGAGATAGATGGATAGCTGGAAAAAGAAGTGAAGAAAGGAAAAAATAAATAAGAATAAAGTCAAAAGAAAAGACAAAAAAAGCTACAAGGGACGAAAGTTGTTTTACCAACTACAGAGACGGTACTTCTGGCAGATCCCGCCACAACCGCTTGTGGCAACGTAAGAGAGATGTTCTTTTCCGCTGGTCCCTCTGGCAACAAAAAAAAATGCAAAAAGAAAGCGCGATTGAGTCTTCTGACCACTTTCCAAATAGCAGCAATTTTCATGTGATTTCAATGACAAAGATCATTTGGACATCAAAGTCTCTCAAGTTTCAATAGGATCTAAATTTTTCAATCCAAAAGAGACAGACGGAGATGAATTGTACCATTGGATCTGATCAATCTTTTGACCGGTAAAATAGGATTTTCCAAATTCCAAGCAAATTTTGTTCCCATCAGATGAGACTCGACTAGAGTACGAGCGTTTCAACAAGTTACATTGGATCGGTTTCTTTTTTGGAGAATCAAATGTCAACTGGGCGACTCTTGAAGAGTGAAGAAAAGATGGAGTAATTGTGGATTCCAAAGTTATAAGAGTGACTGTTTGGGTTCCTCAAAAACTTCAGAAATCCTGTACGCTGATTTCTGAAATCAAAGTAAATCTGGATCATGACAAACCCTGTTTCTGATATGACGGCATCAGGACAACATTTTATCGATCAAATTCTCAAAAAGAGGTCCTAAACTGTATCTGAACAAGTTGGATTTGCAAAACCATACCTGAAGGACAGAGCAACGCGTAGTGACTGACTGACTGCGGCGTTCCTTCAGACTGTAAGAGAAACCAACATGGAAAATGTTCCACTGGAGTTGATTGCACAACACAAAAAGCCAGACCCCCCCCCCACATATTAGACATGGCGTCGGGGTCTCCATGAGGCTGAGATTGTCCGTTCACCCGTGTTGAGTTCAACGACACATAGCATTTCGACGGTCTCAAAGCAGGCTCCAACCAATTCCGACGGATTCAGAAATAAAAGCTTACTCGACGCCAGTCGAGAGAGAAGTCATGTGAGGAAGGATCTGGATCATCTGACAGGGACTGACCTCCACCAGTAGGCTGCGGACCACCGTGTCAATTCGGCCCATGTCAGGGACGAAAGCCACCTCATCGCCGCACAGCTCGCTGGTCTTCAAGGCCTCGGCGCTCACTTTCAGATCAATCTGGCCTGAGTGAAGACAAACAGTTTGATTTAGAGGTCATGCGAAGACTTGCATCTTCAGTCCAACATTCTACCTGACAAACGATCCACT